>NC_071388.1:80787072-81090479 GCF_022682495.2 Desmodus rotundus | reverse complement strand
GTATCCATGATTCTGTCTCTTCTTTGCTTAGTTTGTTTCTAAGATTCAATTGTTGATAATTATGTATTTTTTGCTATTTTGCTGTTCATAGTTTTGATCTTCTTTATCTTAAACAAGTCCCTTTAACATTTCATATAATAACAGTTTAGTGATGATGGACTCCTTCAGTTTCTCTTATCTGGGAAGCTCTTTATCTGCCCTTTGATTCTAAATGATAGCTTTGCTGGGTAGAACAATCTTGGCTGTAGGTCCCTGCTTTTCATGACTTTGAATATTTCTTGCCAGTCCCTTTGAGCCTGCAAAGTCTCTTTTGAGAATTAGTTGACAGTCTTGTGGGAACCCCCCTGTAAGTAACTAACTGCTTTTCCCTTGCTGCTTGTAAGATTCTCTTTTTATCTTTAACCTTTGGCATTTTAACTATGATGTGTCTTAGAGTGAGCCTCTTTGTGTCCATCTTGCTTGGGACTCTCTGTGCTTCCTGAACTTGCATGTCTATTTCTTTCACCAAATTAGGGAAGTTTTCTTTCATTATTTTTTCAAATAGATTTTGAATTTCTTGCTCTTCCTTTTCTCCTTCAGACACCCCTATGATGTGAATGTTGGTATGTTTGAAGTTGTCCTCATTTTTTTAGATTCTTTTTATTTCTTCCTATTCTGTTGGTTGTTTTTTGCTTCCTTATTTTCCAAATCATTGATCTAATTCTCAACTTCATCCACTCTACTGTTGATTCCCTGTAAATTTTTCTCTATTTCAATTAGTGTATCCTTCATTTCTGACTGGATCTTTTTTATGCTGCTGAGGTCTTCACTAAGTTCATTGAGCATCCTTATAACTAGTGTTTTGAACTCTGCCTCTGATAGATTGTTTACCTCCATTTTGTTTAGTTCTTTTTCTGGAGTTTTGTTCTGTTCCTTCATTTGGGTCATGTTTTTTTGTCTCTTCATTGGGGCAGCCTCCCTGTGTTTGTTTCTTTGTGTTAGGTAGAGCTGCTATGACTCCCTGTCTTGGTAGCATGGCCTAATGTAACAGGTATCCTATAGGGTCCGGTGGCACAGCCTCCCCTATCACCCAAGCTGGGTACTTGAGGTGCGCCCTCTGTGTGGGCTGAGTACACTCGCCTCTTGTAGCTGAGCCTTGATTTCTCTTGGCAGGTCAATGGGAGGCATTTACCAAGGCCAGTCAGCTGCAAGGACTGGCTGTGACCTCTAACCATTAACCTCTGCCCTCTGTGGAGGGTCAACAGTACAGGGGCAGGGTGGTGGTGCTCTGATGTGGTCTGTAGCTGTCCACTGGGTGCTCAGGCTCTGAGGTTTCCCAGGTGGTGAAGGCCAAAGTCAGCCCCCACCGAGTTCTGCCCATTCCCCCCATATGAGCTATAAAGCAATCTGAGATGGCTGCCAATTGTGCTTGGCTTGGAGATTCCATTGGGAAGCCGAGTTCTGAATCTACAATGGCTGCAGCTAGTGCCATGCCTTGGGACACTTAGCAAGAGGTATGGGGACTGGGGGTTCACTGAGGCTGGCTGTTGTTTGTTTTAGAGAATTTAGGAAGTTGTAAGGCATGAGCCAAGACCAGCCATTCATATGGAAAAGTCACAGTTAACATCTTGGGTGGATCCATAAGTTGAGTGGGATGGTCTCAGGTGATCTCCAAGGCAGGGCAAGTGTTAGCCAGGTCGATGAAGTCTCAGCTATGGTACCCACCTGGTGTCTCTGTGGTTCTGTAGGCATAGGTTTCAGAAAAGGGGAAGTGCCCTCTGCCCATCATCCTGTCTAGGAGAAAGCTGTCCCCCAGCTCTTGCCTTGATGCCAGACATTTCAGTTCCTCCTTGTATGCCACTGGTGCCTTTCAAGCTACTCCCCTGGTGACGGAGATCAGAGGGAGTGAGTCTAAGTAAGTCCGTATGTGGGATCTTTGAAAGGAACTGCTTGGGACTCCAGAAGTTTTATTCACTGACTCAATCCCCACAGGTTTTTTCAGCCAGAAGTCATGGGGACTCATCTTCCTGGCACTGGAACCCTGGGCTGGAGGGGCCTGGTGTAGGGTTGGGACTCCTCGCTTCCAAGATATTCTTCCCGAATTTTTATCCACCACATGTTCCACCAGCCTATTCCATGTCTCTGCCCCTCCTACCTGTCTGGATGGATATGGTTTCTTTAATTCTATAGTTGTCAGACTTCCATTCAACTTGATTTCTGATGATTCTGAGTGATGATTGTTCTATATTTTAGTTTTAATTTTCATGTGGTTGTGCGAGAGGTGAGCCATGTTTACCTATCTGCCATCTTGACCGGAAGTCCTAAGCATGGTATTTTAAAACCACAGCTGCATGCCCATTTGCAATCTCCCAACATGCACAGGTGGGAAAAGTTCATTGCCTAAGCAGTTAGGAAAATAAATTTGGCCAATACCAGCATGGGGTTGTCTCACTACGAACACTTGGGAACTGTTACACAGGACATTCCACTGACCACATCTGCTGGAAAGCTACGGCCTGATGCCTTGATGTCATAGCTGAAAAAGGGCCAATATCCACTACTGTTCAGAGCTCCTCCAGGCATCGAACCAGGGGAGGCTAGGGAGACAGTGAATGGGGGCTGGCTGGCAAGTTCCCCCAGGTTGGATATGACACTTTTTGACAGAGAGTAATGACTGTCTGGCGAGCAAAAGTGGTTCCCATTGATCCTGTTGGTATCTGAGCCTAGACCCTCTATGTATGACTACAATAGACAAAAGTCAACACTAAAGGGCACTGTAATTGACCACTTAGCATCTTTTGCCGCTGTGTTCAAACTGCAGATGATCCCAGCACCCTCGCCCCTTGTACTACGTGCCTGGTATGCACCACCTGTCCAGATCCACAGGCTACATTCATTTTGACTAAAAAGGATGAAACTACTACTGTTGTCATAATTGCAGGGGAGGGCCACCCCAACCAAATGCCTGCTAAACATTTGTCTTACTGCCCTTAATTTGCTCTTCCTGGGGGAATGTCAGGGAACACCTTCCTCCCCAGGGCTGCCACTTACGCAGAAATACACAGCCAATGGGATGGCTGGGCCTGTGGATTGCTGCCCACATCCAGCAGAGAAGGAATATCTTGGGCAGGGCTCCCATCAACCTCTCTGGGAACAATGAATGGGACAGGCATCCTGTGTGAACCTGGGAAGTCTGACTCCGGGGACTAGGCTAATGGTCCCTCCTTTAATTGTGAACTTACTACAGTCTCTGGTTACACATCACACTAACTCTTTTCTGATCCTCACTGGCTATCACATTTGGGACAGCTTAGGTGGGGTATGAGCTGGACATTAAGGACCAAGTCATGCACAGTGTGCTCACAACACACCCCCTCTCCTTCCTGCCCCATTCCTCTCTTCCTTTCCCACTCTCACTCGTGTTCCCTGGGAGCCCCACCAACTATTCAAGACCAGCAGGCTGACCCAGGCAGCCCAACCCAAGAATCTCCAGACCCTTGGTGCTAAGCCACTTGAAATATTCACAAATGAAAAGGAATTTTTAAAACATGAATTGCTTAATTTTCCTAAATGACAACGCATTGCCAGGCCAATGATAAGGGTAACTCTGATTCAGAGCCAAGAGGAAATACCAGGGGTCATCCTGCAGCCGCTGTGAGCTGTGGACCAGAGGTTGCCGAGCCCACATCTGTTTCACGTCCCTGCCAGCTGAAAACAGCACTGCTGTTTCTGCACTGTGAGCTCAGGGTGCTTCTGACTGATCAAGCAACAACCCCAAGTGACTGATCCGGGAGTGGGCATGTGACCCAATCTGGGGCTCTGAGGAGGGTGCTCAAGGTCTCTCCTGGATGCCTGCAGCCATATCCAGATGCCCCCGGCCCCACTCTGCAAACGAAAAGATGCAAGCGGTCTCTTGAGAAGGGTTCTGAGGAAATAAATTGTATTTTACACTGGAGATGCACAAGTAAGCAACCACCTTTGTTACAGCAGCATCACGCAATCCAACCTCAAATGAGATAAAAGCCACAGATAAAACCTAACATGCAAAGGAGGGCACAGCTGAGAGACTTACAGAGAAACAGAGCCGAAGCTATGCCCACTTCCTATTTCTATCCTAAATGAGTAATATCTCTCAACATTACACTGGTACTGTTTCTATAGTCAGAAAAATATATATGCTTAAAATGTCAATGAGTAAGGAGAAAACAAATAAATACAGGTCATGCTCAAGGAGAGATTACTGAAATATTAGACGACAATTTGCCCTCCAACCTTTTGCTGGTATTGCTACATATGCCTCCTTCTCATGTTATGTGATACTTCTAATTAAAATCGAGTCTGGCTTTTTAGAAAATGCTCACATGCTTCAGTCACAAAAAGAGTTTAATCAGATCAGAAACACAGAACGGAAAGGGGATTAATGGAGGGGAGGCTGCCAAGTTTCAAAGCCTTTCCCACTCCCCTCCACCAAGTTTTTTCTTTCTTTTTTTCTTTTCTTTTTTTTTTTTTTGTCAATTATCATTACAGTAATAAACTGAACCCTTTAAAAGCCATGACAACATTTGCGTCCTTGACAAGATGACCTCTTAGACAAGGGAAAATGTTTTACCACACTCCAGTAAAAGAGCTACTTTTTATTTTCAGTGCCAGAATTGTCTTAATCATTTATTTACAGCCATCCCACCTTCTCCATTACTGTTCAGTCTATGTTTGTACAAATAATTGAGCTGATGATGTTGGCTGACATGCAGCCCAGAAGTTTCCAAGAAATAGTGCAGGACTATTAGGGGAATTTGATAACATTCCTTCCTGACTCTAACATTAATGATGTGGGACTCTGGCCTACTGTCTGAAGTCTTTCTTTTTTTTTTTTTTTTTTTTTTTTTTTTTTTTTTTTTAAATTTATTTATTGTTATTTAATTACAGTTGTATGCCTTTTCCCCCATCCCTTCACCCCACCCCAGGTGAACCCACTTCCCTCCCCCCTCTCCACCCTCCCCCTTGGATTTGTTCATGTGTCCTTTATAGTAGTTCCTGTAATCCCCTCTACCCACTGTCCCCGCCCCCACCCCCCACCCCCGCCCTTGCTATTGTTACATTGTTCTTAACTTCAATGTCTCTGGTTATATTTTGTTTGCTTTTTCCTTCTATTGCTTATGTTCCAGTTAAAGGTGAGATCATATGGTATTTGTCCCTCACTTCCTGGCTTATTTCACTTAGCATAATGCTCTCCAGTTTCATCCATGCTGTTGCAAAGGGTATAAGCTCCTTCTTTCTCTCTGCTGCGTAGAATTCCATTGTGTAAATATACCATAGTTTTTGGATCCACTCGTTTGCTGATGGGCACTTCGGTTGCTTCCAGTACTTGGCTATTGTAAATTGTGCTGCTATGAACATTGGGGTGCACAGATTCTTTTGGATTGGTGTTTCAGTGTTCTTAGGGTATAATCCCAGCAGTGGAATTACTGGGTCAAAGGGCAGTTCCATTTTTAGTTTTCTGAGGAAATTCCATATTGTTTTCCACAGTGGCCTCACCAGTCTGCATTCCCACCAACAGTGCACTAGGGTTCCCTTTTCTCCGCATCCTCTCCAACATTTGTTTGTGGATTTGTTTATGTTGGCCATTCTGACTGGTGTGAGATGATACCTCATTGTGGTTTTAATTTGCATCTCTCTGATGGCTAGTGATGCTGAGCATCTTTTCATATGTCTCTGGGCCTTCTGTATGTCTTCCTTGGAGAAGTGTCTGTTCAAGTCCTTTGCCCATTTTTTAATTGGGTTGTTTGTCTTCCTGGAGTGGAGTCGTGTGAGTTCTTTATATATTTTGGAGATCAGGCCCTTGTCTGAGGTATCATTGGCAAATATGCTTTCCCATATTGTTGGTTCTCTTTGTAATTTGGTGCTGTTTTCTTTAGCCATGCAGAAGCTTTTTATTTTGATGAGGTCCCATTTGTTTATTCTTTCCTTTATGTCCCTTGCTTTAGGGGATGTGTCTGTGAGGATGTTGCTGCGTGGAATGTCTGAGATTTTCCTGCCAATGTTTTCCTCAAGGACTTTTATGGTGTTACGGCTTATATTTAAGTCTTTTATCCATCTTGAGTTTATTTTCGTGTATGGCGTAAGTTGGTGATCGAGTTTCATTTTTTTGCACGTAGCTGTCCAGATCTCCCAACACCATCTGTTGAAGAGACTGTTTTTGCTCCATTTTATGCTCCTGCCTCCTTTGTCAAATATTAATTGATCGTATAGATTTGAGTTTATTTCTGGGCTCTCTATTCTGTTCCATTGGTCTATGAGCCTGTTTTTATGCCAGTACCAGGCTATTTTGATTACCGTTGCCTTGTAATACAGTTTGATATCAGGTATTGTGATACCTCCTGCTTTGTCCTTCTTTCTCAAAATTGCTGCTGCTATTCGAGGTCGTTTATGGTTCCATATGAATTTCTGCAATGTTTGTTCTATATCTGTGAAATATGTCATGGGTACTCTAATAGGGATTGCATTGAATCTATAAATTGCTTTGGGTAGTATGGCCATTTTGATGATGTTAATTCTTCCAATCCATGAACATGGTACATGCTTCCATTTGTTTGTATCTTCCTTAATTTCTTTCTTCAGTGTTGTGTAGTTTTCTGAGTACAGGTCTTTTACCTCCTTGGTTAGGTTTATTCCTAGGTACTTTATTTTTCTTGTTGCTATATCGAATGGGATTTTTTTCCTGATTTGTGTTTCTGCAGTTTCGTTGTTGGTGTACAGGAATGCCTTTGATTTCTGGGTATTGACTCTGTATCCAGCTATTTTGCCAAATTCATTTATTAGGTCGAGTAGTTTTTGAGTGGAGTCTATAGGGTTTTCCATGTACACTATCATGTCGTCTGCAAACAGTGACAGTTTCATTTCCTCCTTTCCAATTTGGATGCCTTTTATTGCTTTTTCTTGTCTGATTGCTGTGGCTAGGACTTCCAATACTATGTTGAATAGGAGTGGTGAGAGAGGGCATCCTTGTCTTGTTCCTGATCTTAGTGGGAAAGCTCTAAGTTTTTGTCCATTGAATGTGATGCTGGCTGTAGGTCTCTCATATATGGCCTTAATTATGTTGAGGACTGCTCCCTTTATTCCCACTTGGCTGAGTGTTTTTATCAGAAATGGGTGCTGTATCTTATCGAATGCTTTTTCCGCATCTATTGATATGATCATGTGATTTTTGTCTTTGCTGTTGTTGATGTGATGTATTATGTTTATTGATTTGCGAATATTGTACCATCCTTGCATCCCTGGGATGAATCCCACTTGGTCATGGTGGATGATCTTTTTAATATATTGCTGGATGCGGTTTGCTAATATTTTGTTGAGAATTTTAGCGTCTATGTTCATCAGCGATATTGGCCTGAAGTTTTCTTTCTTCGTTGTGTCTTTATCTGGTTTTGGGATTAGGATGATGTTGGCTTCATAAAAAGAGTTTGGGAGTCTTCCATCAGTTTGGATTTTTTCGAATAGTCTGTGAAGGATAGGCGTTAGTTCTTCCTTAAATGCTTTGTAGAATTCTCCTGTGAAACCATCTGGTCCAGGGCTTTTGTGTGATGGGAGTTTCTTGATGACTGCTTCAATTTCCTTTGCTGATATTGGTCTGTTCAGGTTTTCTGCTTCTTCTTCAGTCAGTTTTGGAAGATTATATTTTTCTAGAAATGTGTCCATTTCATCTAGGTTTTCAAATTTCTTAGCATATAGGTCTTCATAGTAATTTCTTACGATCCTTTGTATTTCTGTGGTATCAGTTGTAATCTCTCCACTTTCATTTCTAATTCTGTTTATTTGGATCCTCTCTCTTTTCTTCTTGATAAGCCTACTTAAAGGCTTGTCGATTTTGTTTATCTTTTCAAAGAACCAGCTCCTGGATTCATTGATCCTTACAATTGTGCTTTTAGTCTCTATGTCATTTAGTTCTGCTCTGATCTTGGTTATTTCCTTCCTTCTGCTTGCTCTGGGCTGTCTTTGTTGTTGTTCCTCCAGTTCTTGTAGGCGTAGGGTTAGGTTGTTTGTGTGAACTGTTTCTAACTTCTTAAGGTAGGCCTGTATTGCTATGAACTTCCCTCTCAGGACTGCCTTAGCTGTGTCCCATAGGTTTTGGGTTGTTGTGAGTTCGTTTTCATTTGTTTCCAGGAAGTTTTTGATTTCTTCCCTAATCTCGTTCTTGACCCATTCATTGTTTAATAGCATGCTATTCAGTCTCCATGATTTTGAGTGTTTTGGGTTTTTACCCTTGGGGTTGGTTTCTAGTTTCATACCCTTGTGGTCAGAGAAGATGCTTGATATGATTTCAATTTTCTTGAATTTGTTGAGGGTTGCTTTGTGTCCTATCATGTGGTCTATCTTTGAAAAAGATCCATGGACACTTGAAAAGAATGTGTATTTTGCTTCTTTGGGATGAAAAGCTCTGTATATATCAGTTAAGTCCATTTCCTCTAGGGTATTGTTAAGTGACACAATATCTTTGTTAATCTTTTGTTTGGAAGACCTGTCCATTTTTGATAGTGGGGTGTTAAAATCCCCTACTATAATTGTGTTGCTGTCAATATCTTTCTTGAAATCCTCCAAGATTTTCTTTATGTATTTGGGTGCTCCTATGTTGGGTGCATATATATTTATAATGTTTATGTCTTCTTGGTGGATTCTTCCTTTGAGTATTATGAAGTGACCTTCTGGGTCTCTCTTTATGGCCCTTCTTTGGAAGTCTATTTTGTCTGATATGAGTATTGCTACCCCTGCTTTTTTTTCCTGTCCGTTTGCTTGGAAAATTTGTTTCCAGCCCTTCACTTTCAGTCTGTGTAAGTCTTTTGTCCTGAGATGGGTTTCTTGTAGGCAGCATATGTGTGGGTCATGTCTTCTTATCCATTCAGCTGTTCTATGTCTTTTGATTGGAGCATTTAATCCATTTACATTTAAGGTTATTATCGATAGGTAGTTATTCATTGCCATTATTTCCTACCTGTGTTCCTCTGTCTTTCTCTTTTCCTTCCTTTCCTTAAAGCAGTCCCTTTAGCATCTCTTGCAGAGCTGGTTTGGTGGAGCTGTATTCTTTTAGACTTCTTTTGTCTGGGAAGCTCTTTATTTGGTCTTCTATCTTGATTGAGAGCCTTGCTGGGTAAAGTAGTCTTGGTTGGAGGCCTCTGGTTCTCATTACTTGGAATATTTTTTGCCATTCTCTTCTGGCTTGGAGCGTTTCCATTGAGAAGTCAGTTGCTAACCTTATTGGGGCTCCCTTGTATGTTACTTCCTTTTTCTCCCTTGCTGCCTTTAAGATCCTCTCTTTGTCTTGGAAATTTGCCATTTTAATTATGATGTGTCTTGCAGTGGGTCTCTTTGGGTTCCTCTTGTTTGGGACTCTCTGTGATTCCTGGATTTGGGTGACTTTTTCTCTCCTCAGATTAGGGAAATTTTCCATCATTACTTTTTCAAACAGGTTTTCTATCCCTTGCTCTTCTTCTTCTCCTTCTGGTATTCCTATTATACGGATATTGTTACGTTTCATGTTGTCCTGCATTTCCCTTATTGCCTCTTCATTCTTTCTGAGCCTCTTTTCCTTTTCTTGCTCCTTCTGGGTGTTTTTTTCTACTTTATCCTCCAGCTCGCTGATCCGATCCTCTGCTTCATCAAGTCTGCTTTTAATTCCTTCTACTGTGTTCTTCAATTCAGAAATTGTATTCTTCATTTCCTCTTGGCTCTTGTTGATATTTTCTATTTCCTTTTTCATGTTGATATAGTTTGCAGTGAGTTCATTGTAGTTTCCTTGTAGTTTCTGGTAGTTCTCTTTGAGCTCAGAGAGCTCAGTGAGCTTCCTGATGACCATTGCTTTGAACTCAGTATCTGATAGTTGACTTGCCTCTTTTTCGGTTAGCATTCTTTCTGAGACTTCCTCCTTTCCTTTCATTTGGGAATTGTTTCTTTGTCTTCCCATTGTTTGTGAGGCTCTTCTTGTTGGCCTCTGCTTCTTAAATTGCTTTGTTCTGAATCCCTGGGTTTATGATATGAACTTCTATGGTAGAATGCCAATGGGATTCGGTGGTGCTGTCTCCTTACTCTCCTGTGCTCACTGGTCTTGAGCTGACGTTTATGTGTTTAACACGGTCTAACTCTAGTCTTTTCAGCACTCCAGGTTTTGTTGTCGCACCTGTGGGAAAAATAGAAAGGGGGGGAGAAAGAAAAGGAAAAAACAAACAAACAAACAAACAAAAAAAAAAAACCAAAGATGGGAAGGAGGGAAAAAGGAAATAGGAAAGGAGGAAAGGGAGGAAGGAGGGAAGAAGGATTAAAGAAAGATCGGAGGCAAGATAAGAAGGAATTTTAACAAAAATTAAAACATAGAAATAGATAAAAGAAGGCAGGAAGAAGACATAAAAATGGTAAAGGATGGGAGGAAGAAGGAATGAAAGAAAAAAAAAGAGAGAGAGAGGAAGAAGGAGTTCAGGTGGAAAGGAAAAGGGGAAAAAAAAAAAAAAAAAAAAAAGGGGAAAAAAAAAAAAAAATCTTCTGTTGGCTTTAAACCGTTCAGGTTATTTCTGCTGTTGTCCTGTCTGTGCAACGGGAGGGGGTGGTTGGAAGGATTGGTTTTACTTTTCTTCCTTCCTGGGTCACACTCTTCACTGTTTTGTAGGTGTGGTCCCTGGCAGGCAATCAGGCCGTTGATCAGCCAATCCAGCAGCTTTGTTCTTGGGACTCTCGAGTGGCCGCTCCAGCCGCTTTGGCTCCGGACGCGTGCGCGCGCAGCAGGGGAATCCAGCCGCTTCGGGTTTGTGACGTTATTTGGGCTCTGAGCGCGCAGCCGGCCGACCAATCGAGCTGCCCAGGCTAGGGAGGCTGGCGCGCTGCAAGCTGCTGGTTCAGCCGCCTTGGTGTTACGACTCTCGCCAGCCCCTTTGTGCTTGGGAAGTGTGCATCCAGCCGGCCCTACGCTTGGTGAGCGCGCAGCCCGCCGCCGAGCCAGAGGCTCTACGCTTGGGAGCCCGATCCAGCCGCCCGGGGCTTGAGACTCTCGGGTGGGCGGGGCCGCCCTGGGACCGAATCACGCGGTCCTCGGTTCCGAGGTTTTGGGTCTGTGGGTGGAGCAGCTAGTCTCTGCTCCAAAAGATCTCGGAGGTTTCAGGTGTGGGCGCCCCTCCGGGGTTTCACGTATGGGCCCCGTTCGCTAATCTGCGCGCGCGCTACCGCGCGCAACCGGACCTCAGGTGAGCGCCGGTGCTGCTTATCCCCGCGTTCCCCGTTCGCAGTCCAGGGGCGGAGGGGGGAGGGGCGCCAGGGGCCTCGGCCACCACCGAGAGTTCTCTAACTAGCCCCTGAGTGTCTCTATTTTCTTTTTCTTTTTGAGAAATTCCTCCTTTTCAAGCCCCCCTGGTCCAATCAAGCACCTGGCTGCTCACAGCGCAGCCTGGCCCTCTCCCAGGACTCCTGCAGCAGCCCCTGCGCCAGGGCTGGCGCCTCTGCCGCCCTTGTACCGCGCGGTCCCGGGTCCCGGGGACCTTATTGTCCTTGAGCACTCTTCTTACCGTCAGATCTTTCAATGTCCTCTATCTTTGGTCTCTAATCTTCGTATATGCTGGAGTACTGTTGGCTGTTCGCTCTGCTCCTCAGATCAGCTAGGTATTTCCCTGGCGCTGAGTGGAAGTGGTTTCCGCTCCCACCTATGTTGCCGCCATCTTCCAAATCCCTGTCTGAAGTCTTTCTTTCGCCCTTTGCCTACCTCTTCAGCTATCCCAGACCTACACAACTATCTTGTTTCTCTACTCTTACACCCAGGCTGCTGAATGTGGTTAAAGAAAAACACACACTCAGAACTAGTGAAGATGAGTGCCACACACACTTACGGTCTTGAAATGTATTGCCCCTCTGTCGTCCTGGAGGATCAGCTCCATCTCCCAACCTCATTCTGTCAAGTCCCTGTACAGAAACCTCCTGGGCTCCACCATCCTTCCAGCTTCTACTTCCTGCACAGGCAAGAACTCCCTCAATGTCATACCTTCCAGCAGCACATGAATCCACATTGCCAACGATCACCACATCTTTCCTTCTTAGGTCAGAGGAAGGAGCATGACTCTTCCTACATAATAAACGGTAAAACGATAACAACACTCTCAATGCAGTGTCCCTCATCCTACATAAAGCTGTATGACCCGTTTGTGCTCTAGATCCCATCCTTTCCTCCAGCTTCTCTATCATCTCCTTCCCCTCAAAATCAAGTCCTTCAGACTTCCACTTCCACCCAAGATCGAGAAACAGTGAGATTTACCTCTCCACCTTAAAGAATTTTTTTTTTTAAAAAGAATCAAACTACATATAAAACATGGTTTTTCAGACACTGGACATCAGACAACAGAAGATATGATGCCTGAAAGACCAGAAACTAAAGCGTTGCTGACTGTTTCACTTTGCTACAGCCTTGAAGGTGTTTCCAAGCTGCAGCACAGGGAGGGGAACCCAGGTGGAGCCTGGCGAACTACTCCAGTTGAGGTGACGGAGCTGAGAGCCTCAAAAGACCAAAGTGATCAGAATCCACAGGACAGAGCAACAGGAGCAAAGAGGTGCACGTAGAGAGAACTCGGGAGGTCTCCAGCGGGTCCCACTCCAGTATTCAGCAGCGTACTTAAGAGCATATGTGTGTAATGCGACCCCTAGAAGCTGGGGAAAGAACCCCTAAAGATCCTAAAAGAGAACAGTAACCTGAGCTCCCACACAAGGCTGGGATGGTGGGGGAACCAAATGTGCAGTCCATAGCAAAACCCAATAAACAAAGAAATACCGTCATTAGTTTGAACCTGTAACCTGAGGAGGACCACAAGTCAACAAAATTAAAGAGGACAGCACTATTTTATATAGAAACTACTCCAAAAATTTTGGTGCTAGCTCACGCTGGGGCTGGCAGGTATAGGGGAGGCAAATACTAAGTACATTCTTGGTGCCAGGCACTGCTGAGGATCCAGTACGACATGGTCCATGCCCTTGAATGCTATACAGTAGTCTTCAAAACAGACTCATCATCAACTCCCTCGCTGAAATACTCCTTTAGTTTTTTGCCAGGAGTGAGCCAAAAGGACCCCTCTTGAAAAGGCTTTCCTTCATCACCCAAAAGCTACTCTAGAGGAGTAGCCCACTTCCCTTTCTTTATAGTACCTTTCACAATCTCTAATTATCCTTCATTATTATGATGATTAAAATTACTTATGCTAATATTTTCTCTCATGCACATTTAGAATATAAGCTCCACAGATGAAGAACTCTTGTCTGTTGTCTTCACCACTGTACCCTTGATGACTAGCACAGTTTCTAACCATTGCAGGCACTCAAAGACTTATTACATTAATGTAGACAAGAACTGTGCCCAGGATAAGTTTTCTGATGGTCAACATTTCCCAAGGTATCTACATGGAACAGCATGCTGAGTACTCACCTCCACCTGAGTAACATTGATGACCAGCACCACCACCATCAGCACTGCAAGCAGGCAGCACAACGGCCGTGGTTTTAAGAAACTGAGCCCCATCATCTGGCTGTGTCTTGGTCACCCATGGCTGACACCATGCTACCTTCACTCCTCAAAACACCATGTCTTTGTTTTCCTGAGCTGCAGGGGAGCTTTCAGCTTAATTTGCTTTTTTTCTGCCGGCATCTTTAAGAGTTCTTCGTGTAAAGGAGCAGCTGGGACTGATTTAAGAAACACATTTTTCTCCAAAGGACTCCTGCAAAGAGGGGAAATCAGAAAGCACATCACCAAATGTAACAGCCTGGGATGGGGTAAGAGGAAAATTACCGCGTTTCCTCTTCTTTAGCCTCGAATGCCCAAAGTCAAGCTGAGAAAGCAAAGAGCCAGAGCGGAGTAACATCTAGTCCCTGCCAGAGAGTTTCCTGAAACCCAACCCCAGGCTTCTGTGTAAATACAATTACATTGATCACACTACCAATCTAGGTTTTACCTTTTTAAGAAAGCAAAAAAAAACAAAAACAAACAATGTCTTTAAATTCTCAGAAACTGCAAAGTTAAAGTAACTGTTAAATTTCTACAGAAGTCTGAGTAAATAAAATTACTTCAATTCCATTACAGTTCAAGTTACATCACATTACTGGAGTAATTTTATTTACAGAGCACTAACAGGAAACATTGTGACTTCATGAGGAGTTCCGGTGCACTCTGGAAAACAAAGAGTGCTGTCCCTCTGTGTGGCAGGAGACGGGAACCCTTTGGGTCCCCCGCCCCACCAACACACATGTGTTCCCGCTGCTCCCTCAGCTGAGTAACAAGGCACGGGAGGAAACACAACCGTCCTAAAGATGAAGGAAACGAATGCTAATCTTAAGGAATGAGTGACAGGACACCCAAATCCTTCATCACATCCGCTAGAGGCAGAGGACTTCAGATCTGCTGCTACTGTTCTCCCATGTGATGAATTCAAAACGTTCTCTCCAGTTGCTGTTTTGATAGAGGTAAGCAGAGAAAGTGCTGGTATTTTATTCCCAGTGAGGCTTTCCATGGAGGACACGGGGCACAGGTAAAGGTGAAAAGGGCAGACAGTCATGGTGCGGACCTCGGAATGCCTCAGCTGCACCACCGCTCCCTGCAGCTTTGTGTTGGACTGGTAAGCCCTCCCTTCCCTCGCTCACCTACTCCCCCCGTCTAATTCACCCCCTACCACGAGGACCATGGCAACCCTTCCTCATCCCAGCTCACTGAGGAGGCAAGGCTAAGCTATTGCAACATACTCTCCATCCTCGAAATTCCCACAGCACTTAAGATTTTCACTTCTTAGCTGATCTCTGTATTTGTATGTATTTCTTGTCTCCCACCTAGACTATACCATTTATGGCTACATTAAAGAGAGAAACAGAAACCATATATCATAAAAAATACAACTTTATGATGATAATGTATCATACTTTTTGACCCTGTCACAGTACTTATCTCTTTACACGGTTATCAGTTGATTCAACATCCCACATAACAAATAATTATGGAGGCCTAGTCTGTACTGCACCCTGTACCACGTGCCAGAAATCCCCCTGGAAAAGCTTATACTCATATTAGGCAAAAGGCAGGTTCCTGCTAAATAAGGAAGAATGAATCCACTGGCCCACCTCCACAGGGATGCCAGGTACTGTGAAAGCCTGCATGCACTTAGCCATTTCATAACCCCCAACACTGCCCCTCTGCAACACCCACGCCCCCACCCACGCCCTCACCCACGCCGAAGCCCACCCACGCCGAAGTGCCTGGAAATTCTCAAAAGAAAATGGCCGTGAAATACAAGAAGTAACGATGTCATCAGGGCCCCAACTGCTCCTCTGTAGAAATTCTTCTCGAGGAGTTGGCCATAAGAATCAGGTTTCCCTGATGGCCAGAGAGGGAGAAGCCCAGAGCTGAGACTCCGCAGGAATTCAGCTGCACCATGGTAGGCATGGCCTGTACTTGGAGAACACCGTCGGTTTAGACGTCAGTGTGGCTCGGAGCGAGGGAGCAGCAGCACGGCAGTGGTCAGCGGTGCAGAGGGACGGCAAGGGCAGCAGATCCCACAGCTAAAGGAACGGCAGGGCCACACGCAGCAGTGCAAACATGCAAAAAGCCCCTCCTGGCCAGGGGCTTCTACTGAAAATCATTATGGAGGATCATGCCAGGAAAAGACCGGACTTCCTGCTACGAGCAGTAGAGCATTAAGATTTGAGAGACCATTTGTATATCTAACTAGGTGGAGCTTGAAGAGCACCAAACAGACCTCTCTTTGAAAACACATATACTAAAATTTTGACTAACAGTGGTCACCATTGGCCAGTTTTCTTCAAAGTACTCCTGCAAAGAAGGGAGACCTCCATCTTTATGTCCTAATTGTACACCAGGAAATAAAAATCACAAGCATTACGAATAAAGCTGGTCTCTAAAACTAATAACTAAAGATATGACAGAAGGAGAAACAAGGTATTAAATCTAATATGGGAAAACAATTTAAAATGAAAGATTTAAGACTTTAAAACAAAGCCTATAGTAAGAGACAAAGAAGGACACTACACAATGATAAAGGGAACAACCCAACACGAGGCTACAACCCTTGTAAACATGTACGCACCTGACATAGGAGCACCTAAATATGTAAAGCAAACATTGATGGACATAAAGGGAAAGATTGGCAGTACTGCAATCCGAGTAGGGGAATTTAACATCCGACTTCCATCAATGGAGAGATCATCCAGACAGAAAATACACAAAGAAACAGGAGCCTTAAGTTACACACTAGACCGGATAAATTTAATTGACATGTTCAGAGCATTTCACCCCAAAGCAGCAGAATGCACATTCTTTACAAGAACACGTGGAACATTTTCCAGGATAGATCACGTGTTAGGCCACAAAACAAGTCTCAATACATTTCAGAAGATTGAAATCATATCAAGCATCTTCTCTGACCACAATGAAAAAACACACAAATATATGGAGGCTAAATAACATGTTACTAAACAACGAATGGGTTAACAATGAGATCAAGGAAAAAATCAAAAGATACCTTAAGACAAATGAAAATGAAAACACAACAATCCAAAATCTATGGCACACAGCAAAAGCAGTCCTAAGAGGGAAAATTCACAGCAACACAGGCCTACCTCAAGAAACAAGAAAACTCTCAAATAAACAATCTAACCTTACACCTAAAGGAATTAGAAAAACAAACAAACAAACAAAAAACAATGCCCAAAGTAAGTAGAAGAAAGAAAATAATAAAGATCACAGTGGAAATTATCAAAATAGAGTCTAAAAAAAAATACAAAAGATCAATGAAACCAAGAGCTGGTTCTTTGACAAGACAAACAATATTGATAACCCTTCAACCAGATACATCAAGAATAAAAGATGACCCAAATATAAAATCAGAGATGAAAGAGGAGCAGTAACAACTGACACCACAGAAATACAAAGGATCATAAGGAAATGCTACCAACGATTATATGAAAACAAATTAGACAATCTGGAAAAAATGCATAAATTCCTAGAAACTTACAATCTTCCGAGACTGAAACCAGAAAACAGAAAAGCTGAACAGAAGGATTGCAGTCAACAAAACTGAACCAGTAAATCAAAAAGCTCCCAACATATTTATCCAAAGAAACCCAAAACACTAAGGCAAAAAAATATACGCACCCCTATGTGCACTGCAGCATGATTTACAATGGCCAAGACATGGACACAGCCCAAGTGCCCGTCACTGGAGGACAGGATAAAATAGCTGTGGTACATTTACACAATGGAGTATTACTTGACCATAAAAAAGAGTAAAATCCCATCATTTGCAGCAGCATGGATGAACCTAGAGGATATTATGCTCAGTGAAATGAGCCAGAGAAAGACAAATACCATACGGTTTCACTCATATGTGGAATCTAAAGAACAAAGTAAATGAACAAACAAAATTAAAAGAGACTCAGAGACACAGAGACCAGACTGGTGATTACCAGAGGGAAGGGTGATTGGGGGACTGGGTAAAAGAGGTGAAGAGACTAAGAAGTTCAAATTAGTAGTTTCAGAACAGTCACAGGGATGTAAAGTACATCACAAAACTATAGTCAGTAGATGGTGATAACTATGTGTGGTGCCAGGTGGGTACTGGAAATAGCAGGGGAAACACTTGGCACACGATTGTCTAATCACTATGCTGTACACCTGAAACCCATACAAATAATACTGAAAGTAACTATAACTGAAAAATAAATCCCAACTAGCACAGGTGAATTCCACCAAACGTTCAAAGAAGAACTACTACCTAGCCTCCTCAAACTATTACAAAAAATGCAAGAGGAGGGGAGACTCCCAAGCTCATTTTATGAGACCGGCATTATCCGATTCCAAAATCAAATAAAGGCACTACGAAGAAAGAAAATTACAGGCCAATACCCCTGTGATGGGCACAGATGCAACAATCCGCAACAAAATATTAGCAAACTAAGTTCAGCAATACAAGGAAAAGATCATACACTATGATCAAGTGAATAAAAACGCTGTGGTACACATATGCCATGGAATATAACTCAGCCATAAAACAAGAAATCTTACCATTTGCAACAGCATGGACAGACCCAGAGGGTGCTGGCTCAGTGAAATAAGTCAGTCAGAGAAAGACAAATATCTCATGATTTCACTTATAAGTGGAATTTAAAGAACAAAATAAACAAACAAACAAAATAGAAACAGACAAATAGATGCAGAGAACAGACTGACGGTTGCCAGAGGGACTCGTGAAAGAGGTGAGGAGATTAAGAAGGACAAACTGGTAGCTACAAAAGAGTGGCGGGAGTGCAGACTACAGCGTGGGAGACAGAGCCAACAACACCGCAAGGGCGCGCAGGTGGCAATTACCGCGCTTCCGTCTGTGAAAGTACTGCTGAGACGCAATCTTGTGTTGGTGATGTTATGTTTCGTCTTTATGAGGGTGAAATCATGACAGACTGACATGGGCAATTCTGAGAGAAAGAAAATAATAATAATAACAATAATATTGTAATGGCTATGTATGGTACCACATGGCTACTAGAAATATCAAGGAAACACCTTGTAAAGTATATGATTGTTTAACCACTATGCTGTACACCTGGAACTAATACAAAATAATACTGAACGTAAACTGTAACTGAAAAATGAAATTTAGGTTAATAAATAAATAAGATGAAAGGTTTCAATGTGAAAGAAATATGTAACAGGTTTCTGTGATTCTCCTACAAATGTTAAACAAAGGGATTATAACGAAAAAGCTATTTACAAAGAGAGCAGGAAAATATCCTTTAACATCTCAAATTGTACTTAGAATTGAGTAATGAGAGTGCTAGATGGAAATGACTCTGGAAAAAAGTTTCCTAGATCAACCAAAAAATAAAAGAATAAACGTAATTCACCTTTTTTCTTGGAAATTTCCAGTTCCCAAGAAGAGAAGCTTATTAGAACTAGAAAATTTAAGTTTACATCTAACTTTCTTCCAGTGTAAAGTCCTGACCTCAGGCAATCCTGAGAGCAGCCCTTATTCTTTTCTTGCCACAGTCACAGCACATGTTGAGTTTTTTCATTTCTACACCATTATTCTTGCTGCAACAGAGATACGCACAATGAAAAAGTTAAAGATACTGAAAATTAGGTAAAGAAAAAAATACTTGAAATAAAGAGTATAATTTTATAGCAAAGGTGTAATACAGACTTAGTACAAAATAGTGGGACGAGTGGAGATAGGAACATTTCCTTTCCTACCAATAAAAAACGGTAACTGGCTATCTCTATATAAATATGGCAAATCACTCTCAGATCTGAGCTGAAGGTCAAAACTTTATAAACAGCAATATAGCTGGAAAAAAAAATAAACCAAAACTAAAAAGCTCCATGTGTCACTTTTCTTAAAGACTAGAATAATCATGTGGTTCAACAATTCACCCTGCCACTGCAGAACACAAGAGGCATCCAGACCGATGTAAACGCTATAATTGCCCCACGGGGAATCTCAACTTGACCAGTCCTGTTTTCAAATCTTTCTCAAGGGTCAGTCCACCACTTACTCATGCTTCCTATTTATGTTTAAGAGACAAGCGAAAAGTCAAATGCATGGTCTGTTCTGCCAAATTTTGATTAAGACTACTTACCAGCCAATCTAATTTTTTTATGGCCCTTGGCAACAACCCTAGACTACCAGTAGGTAACCGTCTTCCTATCCATTATCTCACAAGAGAATTACAAAGTGATGTTTACATCACTTGGAGTTACAATTGTCGATAATGCAAATGAAATACTTGAGTTCAGTACTAAACAGAAAATTAGGCAGCAACCCCATCCTCTGGGGAGCTAATGTTCCCAGACAAATATTCCACAAATATTTTAGAGGACAACCATATACCCAGTTTTGGAGGGACAGTTCCCATCCTAAATACTATGACCTGTAATTAATTGTACTTGTCAGAGCAAGTGTCTGAAATTTTAATTCAAAATACACGAACTGCACTACATAAAAGTCCAAAGCACAGATTTACATGGAATAAATCCAAACTTAATTGTTTATATCTAAACTTTTCAGAGTGGCTGTGTTTTTCATAGGGTGCTGAGCAAGACCTTAAACTTAATAGGGTAGGGTCTAAGGAGAGAAAAAGAGACTCATCTAAGACACGGACAATGATGGGTCAACCAAATAAGGTCAAGGCTTGGGCAAAGGTGAAGCAGGGTGACAGGTCTGCAGGACTTGTTTTCCCAGACCCCCCTTCTCCTTCACACACCCCCACCTCACAGGCCCGGGTGCCTGCCTATGCTTTCACTAATGGTGGAGGGAGGAGGTAGAGAAGTAAACAAATCAGTTAAATAAGTCACAGAGTAGTAACTGTTATAAGAAAAAACAGGGCACATTGATAGACGACGGCCTTCAATCTTGCATGCACAGTAACATCATCTTGGTGCCTTTAAAAATACCAGTGCCTGAAGGACACCCCACCAAAGGAATCAGACAGAATCTGTGGGGGTAGGGCGCCACAGATGATTTTAATGGAGAGCCAGGTAGTGGAACCACTTCTACAGGGTAGTCAGGAAGTGTTATTTCAAGAATGGCCTTTCTGAGTCCCATTTTCCTTCCCATCACTACTGGTTCCCTGTACATTTTCCTTTTTTTCTCTTAGCATAGCCTTCATTTTTTCATCTAATTTGCGACCAAATTCAACCAATTCTATGAGCATCCTGATTACCAGTGTTTTGAATTGTGCATCTGATAGGTTGGCTATCTCTTTGCTGCTTAGTTGAATTATTTCGGGAGCTTTGATCTGTTCTTTCATTTGGGCCATTTTTTTGTCTTGGTGTGCCTGTTATGTAAAGGGGCGGAGCCTTAATGACAGCAAACTCACAGTTATTAACAACCACACCTAAAACAAAAACAAAAGCAAACTAGGCAAACAACTAGAACAGGAACAGATTCACAGAAATGGAGATCACATGGAGGGTTATCAACAGGGGAGTGGGAGGGGGAGAGGCGGGGAAAGGTACAGAGAATAAGTAGCATAGATGATAGGTGCAAAATAGACAGGGGGAGGGTAAGAATAGTGTAGGAAATGTAGAAGCCAAAGAGCTTATAAGTATGACCCATGGACATGAACTATAGGGGGGGAATGTGGGAGGGAGGGGGTGGGCAGGATGGAGTTGAGTGAAGGGGGGAAATAGGACAACTGTAATAGCATAATCAATAAATATATTTTTTAAAAAAGAATGGCCTTTCTGAAATGTTTAAATTGTAACTTATATTATACCCTCAAGACACTCCAATTGTGAGCAAAGGGAACAGCCAACAGCACTTGAGCGACCTATCCCTTTGTTTCCTTTTTCAGAAAAAATCAACAGCACTTTATCAGGCCCAGACGATTGTGAAGACAATAGACATGGAGAGGAAATACTCAACAGTCAAAGGAAAGCAGAACCAAGCACTGTGGGTGGAAGAATACTGTACTAGCGCCTCTGGGGTGGAGGGAGACCGGGCAGTCCCGCCAGCTTCAAGCATACACACCCTGATGTTCCAAATGATAATTAACTACTGCTTGGAGAGGGGAGGCCTATCAGAACAGTGTGACTCTTTTTACCTTCTGGAAATGTGACAACGATTCTCCTTTACAGTAAATAACGAAAAATAAGAAAAAGTTTACAAATAGGCAATTACACGCAATTTTTTAAACAGTAAACCTTGCTGCCCTAACTGGTGTGGCTCAGTGGGCTGAGTATCCTCCCACCAGTCCGATTCCAGCCAGGGCAAGAGCCTGGGTTGTGGGCCAGGCCCCCCATTCGGGTGTGTGAGAGGCAACCAATCGATGTTTCTCTTGCTCTTTCTCCCTCCCTTCCCCTCTCTCTAAAAATAAGTCAAATAAAATAAACCCTGGCTGAGAATCCCTCTTATCACCCTAGTGGCCCCTGATCAAACGGAGATGGGCAACAGGCCAGGGTCTCCACGTCACACCTTGTAAAGTCACACCTGTTTCCCGCCCCCATGACCTGAATGTGATGGCTGTGAGGCCAGAACAGTCCAACACGTTGGTGCCCAGAGCAGCGATGAGCCGCGAGATGGGGCTGGAGGGGTGGAAGGTGTCTTAGCTGCAGACCCGCTGTCCCGAGGTCTGGCTCCGCAGTGCTGCGCCCGCGGCTGCACCTGCCGGCGTTGCAGCAAGTTGAAAACATTGCAGATGGAAATGCACACGCCCAGCCCCGCCCCCTCCCTGCCGGGACTCGCAGAGGCTAGGACAGCAGGGTCCACGGCTGCAGCAGCCTGGGACTCCAACTCTGCTCCCGACTTGGGCCGGAGCCTCTCCTTCCAGGTTCAAACGCCCCAGCTGTGCTGCACTTCGTCGGCACCAGGCCACACAAGGACAGGGACCCGGCAGCCTGAGCGTGATGAGGAAGGAGCTTGGAAGCCGAGAGGCGCGCAAAGGAGCCGAGCAAAGGCTCGTTCGGGCGGCAGAGGCCCGGGCCGATGCCGGCACCCAACCCGCAGGTCCGCACTCACCGCCAGGTCCCTCCTGGTCGTCAACGGCAGGTCACTCCTGCCGTCGTGCGCTCTCCCGCGGCGGGGTGCACGGATGCCCAGATCGGTCTCCGCTGAGCCCAGCCGCCTGCCCCCTGCTTCCGGACCCCGCGACGTCGTCTCACCCCCGACCCCGGCCTACGATTGGCTGAGCTCTGGGAGGGGCGGGCTGAAGACGCCGATGGACAGTCGCCGGCGCGGACCGGCGGGAGCAGAGTCCCCGAGTCCCGCCCGTGGACTTGGGCCTCCAGCGCTTTCAGCCACCACTCCTATTCCGGCTCCTTCGCACCAGGGCGTCCTGCAGCTGTCGCACTGTGGCCTGACTCTGGGCCCTCTCGGGACCTAGCTCCTTGTCGTCTTCGGACACCAGGGAGCATCCGTTTCAAGTCTTTTCTTGTCCGCGAAGTGTCCAAACCGGAGATGCCCCTACTTGGGCCGTCTTTCCTCTGAGTGGCAGAATGCATTGTTCCCAGCATCAGAGAACCGTAATTTGCCAAGCACGAGCACTTTGACGACTGGTCCTTGAATCTTTACTTGCTTGTTAACGATCGACTTATTCTACTCCTTGCCTTGCAACAGCCCTGTTTCTGTTACTAGCCGTATATACGAGAAGTGGGTCTTCCGGCAAAATGCCTGAATGTCCCCCCTCACCCCCGAATTCTGAGCTATCCTATTTTGCACATTCTTCTAGCCGGTAAAACGTCCGTAGCAGCCTTGTGAAATTCAGGAACTGACAGGAGTCCTCAGAAGACAGACAAGCCCTTGCTGAGGAAGCAGGAAGGGATCACAGCGCTGGGAGCGCAGTGGATTTAGACCGAATTTATCCAAACAAAGCATAGGCTCTCGAAGTCGACCTGCCCCTATTACCTCAAGGTTGAAGAATAAAAATTCACATAAATTACCACTAACATTAATCATTCTTACATGTATTGACCACAACGGACTCCACTTGCCTATTTCGATGTTTTCGTGGCAGTAGTACATGCATGAATGAGTGACCAGACTCACGCATGGAGCAAAAGGAGGTTCTGTATTGGGCAGTCTCTTCTGGAGTAAGCATTTCATTCTCCTCATTCCTCAAAGAAATTTAGCCTTCAAGGGCCTTTTGTAATCATAAAAAGTGTTCCATTGACTCTGTGCCTAATGATGAAGAGCCCTATATGATAGACTTTTGCTCGATCAAGTCCTGTCTCCCTGTAGGTGGACTCCCAGCCACCTGTCTTTCACAGTTTGGCTGTCGGGCAAGTGGAAAATACTAAATGGGAGATGCTGACTTCTAAATCATGGTTTTGGACTGCATTAGTGATGCTTATTAACCTCATTTGCACAGGCAATCATCACACTGAGGAATTTGAGTGCTCTTACATATATTTCACACTCATTACAGCCACAAACAAGAGTGGCTGGACCAGAGAGGCCTGTCCATCACTACTAGATTCTTAAAAGATCCCTGACTAGAAAGCCACCACATCCCTATTGCAGAATGCTACCATACAAAGGATTTGCACTTTTGTATCCTAGCCTACCTGGGTCTGGTCCACAGCTTAGCCTCTTACTAGCCATGCTATCTTAGGCAAATTACTTCTCTGAGCTCCTTTCCTCAGCTGTAAATTAGGGGCAACACTACCTGCACTTAGGAATAAATGAGATGACAAATGAAAAGTGCCTAGTGCAGTATCTCAAATCTCTTCCTCTTGAATTCCCTATCTCAGGTTGTGACACAGTGTAACAAATTTCTAAATGTTGAACATGTGATAACCTAACTTTGACAGCAGGAAAAACAATGAGAACATACATAAATATATGTATGTTATGATATAAAACCAAAGGAATTGGTCATCTGACCTGTCTAAAAAAATAGATGCTAATGTAACTCAACTTTATTTCTTAAGCAAAACAAAGTATGGATCTTAAGGTTAGATAAGCAAAAGTGAATTAAACCTGCTTCTGATGTGTCGGGGGGCTTTAACGCAGCCCCCCCCCCCCCCCCCCCCCCCCCCCCCGGTTCCGCCACGGACGAAGAAAAAGACTACCAAGACATGATCTGCTTGGGGAGGAAAGGTGGCCGTTTCTCTCAAGGGGAGAAGGGCCCCGAGCCTCTCTCTCCAGGGGCTTTTATTAGGTTCATTCGCATAGGAATACAGATAAAGCTCATCAATCATTGTCAGCCAGTAAGGGTTAAACAATACAAGATTTACAGAGAACTCTGAGGGCTTATTCTGAGTTACAGCCAATTAGTTAGAGGGCCATAAAACTTTAGGCACCAGACTCATCTCAGGTCTGGACCCTTATCTCTTAAACTAAGGGTACAAATTAAGTAGGTTTCACAGGAATGTATGTATTTTTGTTAGGCCTGATTCCCCATGGAATCTGCCCCTCCCAGCACAGGACTGCACTGCCCTCTGTTATTGCTTCAGGCTTAAGTCAGGCAAGGAAAGTAAGGCAGCCAAGAGATTAGGAGACTTCTTGCTGACAGAATGAGGACTCAGGCTATTTCAAAGCCGAGGGGCGAGGGTCCATCACCCCCTTTTTCCACAGCCCCCCCAGTCCTTCCCTGCAGGCCTCTTCCGTGACCAGAGCCTGTCTTAGGTTGATCCTCCCTTGAGGATTCTTACCAGTCATTGGCTAACTGGCCAAGCTCAGGGCCAAGCAGGGTGAAGTGGGCAGAGGTGGCACTTCTGCCAGGGAGACAAGCTTTGTCTCCTTAGTGGCTTATGGTCCCAACTCTGACTCAGCCTTAACCATGGGGGATTACAGCCTCTGAAACCAGGCAGGGCGGTTCCCAACACTGATGCAGCTACCATGGGGAATATTCACCCGCAAATCCGGCTACATCTCTGGTGGTAGAAGCTTGGAGGACTTAGTTCCTTTGCTTCCTTCCTTTGAACAAGTGTTTGAAATGGGGGCCCCAAGGACCATCAAAGAAGCACTGTTCAAAATAAGTGACTGCTGTCACATTTGGTACCAACCACCCTTGTTCAAAAACACCATGAACCAACCAAGAGTAGCAGACTAGAAGGAAGAAGTGTTTGGTGCCTGTATTAGTCTGCTCAGGCTGCCATAATAAAGTAGTACCGCAGACTGGGTGGCTTAAACAACAGAACTTTATTTTCACAGTTCTGGTACTAAAAGTCACTGATCGAGATGCCAGCTGATTCAGTTCCTGATGAGACCTCTCTTCCTGGCTTGTAAACACCTTCTCACTGTGTCCTTGCATGGCAGGGGGAGAATGAGAACTTTTGGGCGTCTATTCATCCTCTTAAAAGGACATCGATCTCATCAGATTAGGGATCTACCCTTATGACCTCATATAACCTTAATTGCCTCTTGTGGGGAAAGGCAGTCTCTTGCACACAGTCTGTCACGCACTCAGCCTTGTGGAAAGATAGTATCTTTCAGAGCTAATGCCTATTGTTTGTTCTGCTTAAGAGAACCCAGAGAGCTCCTTCACCCCTTCTACCATGTAAGGACCTAGTCAGAGGATGGTAGTGAATCAGGAAGATAGCCCTCCCCAGACACTGAACCTGCTGGTGTCTTGAGCTTAGATTTCCCAACATCCAGAACTATGAGAAATAAATTTCTGTTGTTAAAGCCACCGAGTCTCTGGCATTCTGTCACAGCAGCCCAAATGGACTATGGAACTTACACTATCCAGTCATAAGCAGTGTGCCAGAGTTACTTAGGTCATCTGCCTTTCTCCTGCCCTCTTCCGTATGTTCAGGCCATACATTCATAATACAGTTAAATTCATCATAGTCCACATTCCATCGTCAGGTCTCCTGACACCCTACGTGAGATGTGAGGGGCTAAATGTGCACGGAGTAGAGCTGCAGTCTTTGTCTACTGTCCTGTGGGTTCTGACAAATACACAGGATCAGGTACCCACAACCATAGCACCGCATACAATGGTTTCATGACCCTGAAATTCCAATGTGCAGCCGCTTTCTCAATTCCTGGCAACTACTAATCTGTCTTAAAAGGTCATATCCTCTCAGCTCTATATGTTAGATTATCTAAATTTGAAAGAATCTTGTTTGAGGTGCAAAAACACTTCTTTAAACAGAAATGGAACATAACAAGAAAAGCTTTGTTATTCTGATGACTTTTATTCCCTTTCCAGAGTGCTCCCATTTCTACCAAGTTGTTTGTTTCCAAACCAGTTTATGCTACTTGTGTTATTACATAATTACATAATCTATTATATGAACCTTTGAAATCAAATGTAAAAAAGAGAGAATATTCTTGGAAAACAATGTTGAATGCTTTGGAAAGACTCAAAAGTGAATTGCTCAAAATAGTAAAACAAAAATCTGCTATTGGGTTGAGTATGCACAAGGAAATTACCAAAGATCAGGGTGAGAAATTATAAGAATCTAGATGTATTTTGAATTCCGATGGGTTTATGAGTGTGTTTACGTTCTCACTCCATTTTAAGGAATTAAATTTGAAATGGTGCATGGTGGGTAGAACTTACAAAAGCCACAGAACTCAGAACATCTATACTCAAGGAAAACAGCGTTGAAAAACAACGCAGTTGAAAGACTTCCATTACCTAGTTTCAAGACTGAGTGGAAAGATACAGTCATCAAGATAGTGTAGTACTGAGATATAGCCAAATTAATGGAACAGAATGGAATCCAGAAACAGACACATGCATATTTGGTCAACTAATTACCAAGGTAGTTAAATGGGGAAAGGCCAATCTTTTCAACAGCTGGTGCTACACAACTGGATAATCACGTGCAAAAATAAACCTCAAACCATATAAAAAAATAACTCAGCATGGATCATAACCTTCAATGTAAAAGCTAAACTGTAAAACTTCTAGAAGGAAAGGCAGGAAAATCTTAGAGGCATCAGGTATTATAAAGATTTCTTAAATACAGCACAAACAAAGGCATAAACTATTAAAAATATCAATACATTAGGCTTCTTCAGAATCTAAAATAGTTCTCTTTCAAAAAATATAATTATGAACATAAAAAGACAACTCACAGACTGGAAAAAATATTTGATATTTGTTGAAGGATTTTTATCTAGATAATATAAAGAACTCTTACAACTCAAGATGAGACAAACAGCCCCATTTTAAAAATAGGTAAGTTTTGCCCTGGCCGGGTAGCTCAGTTGGTGGGAATGTGGGTCCAATCTCCAGTCAGGATACCTACAGGAATCAGCCAATGAATGCATGGATGGGTAGAACAACAGATCTCTCTCTCTCTTTCTCTCTCTCTCTCTCTCTCTCTCTCTCTCTCACACACACACACACACCCCTAAAATTAATACTAAAAATAATATTTTTTAATGGGCAAGTTTTTGGAAAACTTCACCAAACTTTGTGACACATCCAAAGAAAACACACAGATGACAAATAAATTTTAAAATGTTGTACATCATTAGGCATTAGGATAATGTAGATTAAAAACCACAAGGAGACACTACTATGCACACATTTCAATGACCAAAATTAAAAAGATTGACCATACCAAATATTTGGTGAGGATGTATAAAAAAATGGAAGCATCCTATACTTCTGGTGGGAGTGCAAAACATTATGATCAACTTGGAAAATAAAATTGGTTTGGCAGATTCTTAAAAAGTTAGACATATACCTACTCTACAACCCAGACATTCCATTGCTGGGTATTCACCCAAGAGAAATTAAGTATATGTCTATACAAAGACCTATACACAAAATGTTCATAGCAGTTAATTTCTAATAGGCAACAGATGAATGGATAAACAAATTGTAGGGTAATATCATCAAGATGGCAACATAATTTATTCAAAATTTCAGTCTGCTTCAAAAGATGACTTAACAACTATCCATCGACAAGGTACCTTTGAAAATCCAAGAAGCTGGAGGTGGTGAGGCTGAAAGCACACTCCTGGACCACACTGGGAAGGTAAGAGAGCCGCTACACTCCGACCACATCACCCCTCCCCCAGGCCAACACAGCATCACTGGGAGGGACACTGAGCCTACATTTCTCCAGTGGAAAAGAGAGCCCAAGGTGGACATGAAGTTTCCCCAATATTTCAGGACACTGGTAGGGAGGCCAAAGCAGGTCTCATTTCCTGGGAATCACCAGGGAAATTTTGGGAGCTCTACCACTGGGAATCAGATAGAGATGGAGAAGAGGGGCAGAGCTTACAGCAAACAGCCCCCAGATTTTGGTAGACATGTTCTAGCTTGCAGCAGCGGCACCCCAAGGAAAGATCCCAGTCAGCAGATTTGCCCATTTGCTGATCTGAACCAGTCGCCCTGTCTGGACAGGGAGCTCAGTTGGCAGTTGTGCCTGATGTGAGTCCTGGGTCGACAGTGCTGGCTATGAAGCCCATTTTACCACCCCGCCCAAGCAGAAAGGAAATTCACAGCCTGCCAACCCTGAGCACAGCCTCAGGTTCCACCATCCAAGAAGCCTGATCAGAGAACCCAGGCAACTGTGGATAGAGCCCAGACTCCAGCACCAGCAAGAACCAATGGCATTTTTTTTAAATTTTTATTAAAATTTAAAAAATTTCTTTTCAATTACAGTACATATTCAACATTATTTTATATTAGCTTCAGGTGTACAGCATAGTGGTTAGGCAACCATATACTTTACAAAGTGATTCCCTCCATGTTTCCAGTACCCACCTGGCCCCACACATAGCTGTTACAGCCTCATTGACTGTATTCCTATGCTGTACTTTACATCCCTGTGACTTTCTTGTAACCACAAATTTGTACTTTTTAAAAATTTTTTTGATATATTTATTGATTATGCTATTACAGTTTTCCCATTTCCACCCCTTCACTAAACTCCATCCTTCCCACCCCCTCCCTCCCACATTCTCCCACTATAGTTCATGTCCATGGGTCATACTTACAAGTTTTTTGGCTTCTACATTTCCTACACTATTCTTACCCTCCCCCTGTCTATTTTCCACCTATCATTTATGCTACTTATTCTCTGTACCTTTCCCCCCTTCTCCCCCATCCAATCCCCTATTGATAACCCTCCATGTGAGCTCCATTTCGGTGGTTCTGTTTGTGTTCTAGTTGTTTGCTTAGTTTTCTTTTGTTTTGGTTTTAGGTGTGGTCGTTAATAACTGTGAGTTTGCTGTCATTTTTACTGTTCCTATTTTTTTATCTTCATTTTCTTAGATAAGTCTCTTTAACATTTCATATAATAAGGGCTTGGTGATGATGAACTTCTTTAACTTGACCTTATCTGAGAAGCACTTTATCTGCCCTTTCATTCTAAATGATAGCTTTGCTGGATACAGTAATCTTGGATGTAGGTCCTTGCTGCGCTGTGACGCTGTAGGTGGGGAAGGGGCCCAGAGGGAGCAATGGCACCCGCTCCTCTCTCTGCGGGATTTCAATCACTCCCTCCGCTACCCACAATCAAATTGGGCCCCTCTGGTGCTGGTTCCCGAGTGGGTGGCCTTGTGCACACTCTAGGCCCCTGTGGGTGTCTCCAACGACCTCTCCTGTGAGGCTGGGAGTCTCTCCTGCTGCCGCCCCAACCCCCATGGGTGTTTTCAATCGGAGGTTTGAGGCTTTATTTCCCCGAGCTGGAGCCCTGGGTTGTGTGGTCTGCTTCGCTCCCCGCCGTTCGTCCGGGTTTATCTGTGTGCGAGTGTGGGGCCGCGGGGTGCTACCCGCCGCTCTGCCTGCCCCGTTCTCCGCCACTCTGAGTCCAGCCCTCTCGGTTTATCTGTGTGCTAATGTGGGGCCACAGGGTCTGCTAGTGGTCAGACTGCCTGCCCCGTTCATCCCACACTCCGCCAGTCTCGGTCCTGCCACGGCCATGCGAGTGCTCTCTGCCCCGGTGCCTGTCTCCGCCCCTCCTACCAGTCTGGATGTGTTTCTTTTTTTTTTTTTTTTTTTTAAATATATTTATTGATTATGCTATTACAGTTGTCCCATTTCCCCCCCCACTCCACTCCATCCTGCCCACCCCCCTCCCTCCCACATTCCCCCCCCATAGTTCATGTCCATGGGTCATACTTATAAGTTCTTTGGCTTCTACATTTCCTACACTATTTTTACCCTCCCCCTGTCTATTTTCCACCTATCATCTATGCTACTTATTCTCTGTACCTTTACCCCCCTCTCCCCCTCCCACTCCCTTATTGACAACCCTCATGTTCTAGTTGTTTGCCTAGTTTGCTCTCATTTCTGTTTTATGTGTGGTTGTTAATAACTGTGAGTTTGCTGTCATTTTTACTGTTCCTATTTTCGATCTTCTTTTTCTTAGGTAACTCCCTTTAACATTTCATATAATAAGGGCTTGGTGATGATGAGCCTCTTCAACTTGACCTTATCTGAGAAGCACTTTATCCTCCCTTCCATTCTAAATGATAGCTTTGCTGGATACAGTAATCTTGGACGTAGGTCCTTGCGTTTAATCTTGGGTAATGTAATTATGATGTGTCTTGTTGTGTTCCTCCTTGGGTCCAGCTTCTTTGGGACTCTCTGAGCTTCCTGGACTTCCCGGAAGTCTATTTCCTTTGCCAGATCGGGGAAGTTCTCCATTATTTGTTCAAATAAGTTTTCAATTTTTTGTTCTTCCTCTTCTCCTTCTGGCACCCCTATAATTCGGATGTTGGAACGTTTCAAGGTGTCCTGGAGGTTCCTAAGCCTCTCCTCATTTTTCCAAGTTCTTGTTTCTTCATTCTTTTCTGGTTGAATGTTTGTTTCTTCCTTCTGGTCCATACCATTGATTTGAGTCCCAGTTTCCTTCTCATCACTATTGGTTCCCTGTACATTTTCCTTTGTTTCTCTTAGCATAGGCTTCATTTTTTCATCTGTTTTTCGAATAGATTCAACCAAGTCTGTGAGCATATTGATAACCAGTGCTTTGAACTGTGCATCCGATAGGTTGGCTATCTCTTCGTTGCTTAGTTGTATTTTTTCTGGAGCTTTGAAGTGTTCTGTCATTTGGGCCATTTTTTTTGTTTGTTTGTCTTGGTGCGTCTGTTACTTTAAGGGGCGGAGCCTTAGGTGTTCACCCGGGCGGGGTAATGCTGGTGGCTGCGCTGTGATGCTGTACGTGGGGGCGGGGCCGAGAGGGAGCAATGGCGCCCGCTTCACTCTCCTCCGGATTTCAGTCTTTCACTCCGCTACCCACAATCAAACTGGGCCCCTCTGGTGCTGGCTCCCGAGTAAGTGGGCCTGTGCACACTCTAGGTCCCTGTGGGTCTCTCCAACAACCTCTCCTGTGAGGCTGGGAGTCTCTCCTGCCGCCCCAACCCCCAGGGGCGCTTTCAATCAGAGGTTTGAGGCTTTATTTCCCCGAGCTGGAGCCCTGGGTTGCGCAGCGGTCTGCTTCTCTGCCCGCCGTTGGTCCGGTTTATCTGTGGGCGAATGTGCCGCAGGGTGCTACCCGCCACTCTGCCTGCCTCACTCTCTGCCACTCTGGGTCCGGCCCTCTGGGTTTATCTGTGCAAATGTGGGACCGCAGGGTCTGCTAGTGCTCGGACTGCCTGCGCCATTTGTCCCACACTCCGCCAGTCTCAGTCCCGCCACAGCCACTCGAGTCCTCTCCACCCCAGTGCCGTCTCCGCCCCTCCTACCAGTCTGGATGAATGATTATTTTCTGTTTCCTTGGTGTTGGTCCCCCTTGCTGTTCGATTCTCTGTCAGTTCTGGTTGTGCGAGGAGGCGCAGTGTGTCTACCTACGCCGCCATCTTGGTTCTCTGTTCGATGTGTTTCTTTTTTATCTCCTTGGTGTCGGACTTCCTTGCCATTCGATTTTCTGTCAGTTCTGTTTGTGGGAGGAGGCGCAGTGTGTCTACCTACGCCTCCATCTTGGTTCTCAAACTTTGTATGGCATTTTTTTTAAGAAATAGAAGAAAAAAATCCTAAAATTCCTATGAAACCACAGAAGACTCTGAATATCTAAAGCTAAGACAGAAGAAAAAAAATGGGAAGCATCGGAGGTCAAACTACACTATAAAGCTATAGGAATCAAAATACATGGTACTGGCATAACAGACACACAGACCAATGGAACATAAACATCATTTATATATATACATTCAACTAATATTTGACAAGCAAGCCAGAAGTGCTCAGTAGGGAAAGGATACTCTCTTCAGTGAATGGTACGGGAAACTGGATATTTATATGCCAAAGAAAATGGAATCCTAAATTACACCACTCACAAAAATGAACTCAAAATGGAGTAGAGACTTACACATAAGACCTGATACCATAAAACTCTTTGAAAGTTGTACATAGGTCTTAAAAGTTTTTAACTCACACATAAAGCTATAACTATATGAGGTGACGAGTACATGTTAACTAATGTTATTGTGGTGATCATTTTATAAGAAACATCAAACCATCATATTGTATAACTTAAACTTGCACAATATGTCAATTATTTCTCAATAAAGCTGGAAAATATTTTAATAAAATTGAAGAAAAAACTCAAAACACAAATTGCAGTTAATACATCCAGTGGGACACTACTCAGCGATAAAAAAAGAATGAACTATCAGATGAATCTCTGGCATAATTATGCTGAGCAAAAGAAGCCTCTTAAAATAAGACGGTTCTGAAGGAGACGAGGAATCTTTTGGGGGTGATGAGTAAGTTCATTATCTCAATTGTTGTGAAGGTCTCAAGGACACGTGCAGTCATATACTGCTTAACGAAGGGGACACATCCTGGAGGAGCGTGAGGCAATTCTGTCCCCGTGCCAACCTCAGAGTGCCCTTACACAGACCTACACGGCAGCGCAGCCTCCAACACACCTAAGCTACGTGGTCCAGCCCACTGCCCCTGGGCTGCAAACCTGTACAGTACGTTTCCATATGCAGTACTGTAGGCAATTCTAACACAATGCTATTTGTGTATCTAAACACGTCAAAACATAGAAAAGCTACAAAAAAAACTGATATAAAAGATTAAAAATATGGTACAGCTGTACAGGGTACTTACCATAAATGAGCTTTCAGGAGCATAAGTTACTCTGGGTGAGCGAGTGGTGAGGGAATGCGAAGGCCCAGGGCTTATTGTACACTACTGGAGACTTTATAAACACTGTACACTTAGGCTGCACTAAATTTATAAAATGACACAAGATTAAATCAAGCACAAGAGAATATGACTCAATCAAGTTCCATGGTAAACATGAGATGTATGAGATGCTGCCAGCATAGCATGGCATACTGTATCACAGCAAACGGTTTTTGTTTTTTTAAAGATTTTATTTAGAGAGGGGAAGGGAGGGAGAGAAACATCAACATGTGGTTGCCTCTCACGCACCTCCCCCTGGGGACCTGGCCCACAACCCAGGCATGTGCCCTGACTGGGAATCGAATTGGACACCCTTTGGTTTGCAGGGCGGCACTCCATCCACTGAGCCACCCTAGCCAGGGTACAATCTGGTTTTTTATAAGTAGAAAGAGTACATATGACAAGTATAGTAAATACAACACACAAATCACTACATAGTCATTTATTATCAAGTATCGTGTACTGTGCATAACTGTATGTGCTATACTTTCATAGGACTGCCCAGACAGTAAGCTCACACCAACATCACCACCAACATACAATGCCTTTGCAAGAGTTACGTCACTAGGCAATAGGAACTGTTCCTCTCCATCATAGTCCCGTGGGACCCGTTGCATATGCAGTCTGATGTTGATCGAAGTGTCGTTATACAGCCTATGACCACGTATGTGTCGGAACTTACCACAAGGCCTGCTTTAAATAAGTGCAGGTCACAGCATGTCAATTTTATTTCATGAAGTTTTTTTTAAGTACATGTCATTTTTTTGTGAATTCCTATTTTAGCCAATTTTTTGATTAATCAACTATATTAGTCTGCTCAGGCTGCCATATTTTCAGAAGCTGGAAGTCCAAGATCCAGCAGGGTTGGTTCCTGGTGAGAACTCCCTCCCGGGCCTGCAGAGGGCTGCTTTCTCACTGTCCTCAAATGGTCTTTCCTCTGGGTGTGCATGGAGAAAAAAATCTCTTGTATCTTATGGGAACACCAGACCTATTGAGAGAGGGCCCCACCCTTATGGCCTTATTAACGTTAATTACCTCCTTCAAGCCCTCATCTCCAAATAGTCACACTGGCAGTTAGAGCTTCAACATATGAATTTAGTGGGGAGTACAATTCAGTCCACAAGGCCAACCACACGTCCTAATTGTGTCCAATCAGAGGGCACCTACACTGCTTACCCGGAACGCTTTGAGCACCCACTGTTTCAACAGCATCCGACAGTGCCACCTGCGCTCTTAGCGGGCTAACAGCTGCTTTTCTCTGCCCAGAGAATTATAGGGACTGTCTTGAAAGTAATTAAATCCATACCAAATGAAACTAAATGAGCATTCCTTCCATTTCATATCCATTTTCTTAAGGCTAGGACTGTTTTATTGCAAATTCACTTATATAACAGTAATACTCAGAACTTTCTTTGGTAGACTTCTGTCTGCAGTCTGTTCTGAATTATAATTACCCATTAATTGACAAGCACAATAAATAACAACCATTACTACTAATTATAATAAATGGATAATCACTAAAACAAATGTACAAATTTTTTATTTAGAATTAGAGACTCAAATACAAAGTACAATATAAAATATGAAACCTTCATAAAACAGACCATAACCACTTGAAGTCATCTATTTCTACAACAAAATTAAAGAAAAACCTAAAAGAATCCCAAATCAAATTATTTTAAATGTTTGTTGTCAACACTGAAATTACCACAAAATACTTAAAGAAATTTAATTAGAAAATGAACGCAGCTACTGCAGAGGGACTTCTGCTAGCTATTCACTAAAATCAATTATGGAATTAAAACAGTACGAGTTCCACTCATTCACAAATAAAAAGCACCTCATTTTAAAAAGACAATTATCTGTTTCTCTCCAGGCTGCAAGGACTACTTTGTTTACATGACCTTCAATTTTAATTTGGCACAATAGATTTGATCAGTAAAAGTAGTTATCCCTAAAAATGTTTACAATGTTCCTTTCAAACGCTTTCTGCTTCACTTCATGAAAGGGGTCAGGTATTTAAAAGTTAAGACATTACAATATAATAGATGTCCCTTATTAAGGTGCATGGCAAAATAAACATTTACATTAGAAAATAAGGTCTCTTTTTTTTCACTTAAGAATGGAAAATTGATCAGACTCGTTTTATATTTTCCCCTTTTACTAGGTCTTAATTCTCCAGAAAAAAAACAAAACAAAATGAAATTTTAAATTATCGTTATAAATCCAATTCTAAGATTTTGCACCAAAAAGGTACCAAGGGAGACAGTATAATTTCTTCAGGCCACACTGTTTTTAAAGATGTTTACAAAAAGTGGAACTAGACTTGTCTTAGGTAGATAATGAAAAAATACAGTATTATAATGTGTTTGTATATTTAAAACAACGCAAAACAAAAGAAAAATCCACTCAAGAATGGAATCCACATCATTCAAGAATATAACTATTTGTAAATACACAAATACTTGTGAGATTTTCCTAAAACATGCACATTCTGAGCCTTTTATAATTAAACTTATAAAACCAAACTATATTATTTATGTATCAACTGTCATAATTAGAGCTTTCTGCACAGCAGGAGAGTTAAAACTTTAACATTTATTGTTCTGTGAAACTGAAGATGAAATACAATCAAACTCAGCATTTCACTATGAAACTTTATAGATCTTAGTAACCTGTTATACTCGTTGTCCAATAAATGGACTCCAAAATGCAGTTATTAAATGTTTTGTTTCTACTATTGCTCTTTAAAAATCATTTCAATCAAATCACATTTCTTAGAGAAAATACACTCAGAGTTCTGAACAAATTAATTGTTTTTTTACAAGCAACTATGCCTGGAGGGGTAGAGTTCTAGCTCTCAGAAATTCTTGTTCTCTTTTAAAGAGAATGGATAATATGTGAGATATTCTTAGTGACTCGCTAAATGCAAAGATTAATAGAAAGTGTAAAATAAACTTTTGGAATGCAATAAATCTTAAGTTTCCGTTTATTTACTACCAACTAGCTATAACATTGGACAAGGTATTTAATCTCTCTGTGACTTTCATCTTTGAGACATATATATTAGAATGAATAATCTCTAAGTTTTCTTCCAATTCTCACACTGTCTGATTCTCTGCTTCGGCAGAAATATCCACTCAATACATTGAATTTCCAATAAATCCAAAGAACTAATATGAACTAAACTAGCACAGCTGAACTAAATCCATCCTCTAAGAAAAAACACAAAGACTGTGTTAAAGCTCAACTTCCCAAACTTTACTAGACCTACTTCTTCTCTAGCTAGACCAGTGACTAGCCCATAGTTAAAAACCAAGTGCCTTAGTTACATAAGTTATTTAAAATTACATTGTAAACCTATTAAAATATATTAAATCTATGCCATAGTTTTCCTGCATTCTAATTTACATTATTTTCATTTTATCTACATTCAACATAACCTGAAAAGTGAAGGTAGGGGGCTACTTAACATTCTTGTACTTCAAAACACTAGTAAAGTTAAATAGAATGAAGAGCAGAATATTAATCATTATCATATTCTGTCAATTTTAAAATAAAAGTTCACTGAACACTATTTATACACTAGAAAAACAAGGCAAAGGTAAAGAAGGAAATCTTACTGACAAATGCTCATATTCAAATGAATTTAGTTTTTTTTTTTAATTCTCACCCAAGAATATATACTTATTGATTTGAGAGAGAGAGAGAGGGAGAGACAAAGAAATATCAATCAGTTGCCCCCTGTACAAGCCCCGATCGGATAGAACCTGCATCCTTTTGGTACAGGGGACCACACTCCAACCAACTGAGCCATCCGGCCAGGGCTGATTTTGTTGTGTTTTGCTATTTCTTGAAAAAAGGTAAGAGAGACAAGAAGTCAGCAGAAACCTACTTAGGTAATACTAAGCCAGGACACTTTAGAGGCTTTAATGAGAAATCAATGTACCAGGGGAGCAGCGCTTTCGGTACTAGTACAATGCAAGCTGATTTTTCTTTGTCTAACAAGGGGCAGCAAATGAGGCACTTAACTGTAAAATACAAAAATAGGGTCTATTTAAGAAGAAATTAAAAAACATTCAGAAAAGATAATTAGCATTATTCAAAAAGCAAGAAATTCTATTTCTATTTAACATGCTTTCAACATTACACAAGCTTCACTAAGAAAAATATTTTTGAACATAAGACTGCTGTTCAGTTTATGAGACAGAAAATACTTCCTTTCCAAGAGATTTTGAATTTCTAAGGATGAGATTCTACATAGTTTTAAACTGAGGAAAATACATCTTACCCATACTGGAGAGATGTTTCTGACTATGAACAAACTATTACATGTGATCCCTGATATTATTCCTGAAGATCAGGAGTTTTTATGTAACTTCAAAGAAGGGGTCCTAGTGACTGTAACAAAGTAACAAATGGTATTTAGCACCTAAATTTACCGACTACATAAGTATTGCCATAGTTTTAAATAGTTGTATGTGCACAGATTGGGAAAAATTAGATATGTATTGTTCAGTGATATTAGAACATTCTCAAAGATTAAACTATCAAGCTTCCAAAATTATTTGCAAATACATTTACCTTTAATATTCAAAACAGTATTATCATTTCTTTCTGGAGTTACAGATACATATTCTTTTTAACAGGTAAAGACAAGTGAAGTTTATTTTTTCTTAATCACCATTAAATTGTCTTCCAGATGTGGCACTTTTTTCAGAGATTTAGATAGAAAATTGTCCTTTTAAAAAAAAGTCAACATATTCTACCACTAGTATTGTTTTAAATGTTCTTCACAATGAGGCTGAGGTCAAAAGTGAAATAAATGACACGGACCTTCGGGCAAATATAAAGCAGGAATGCAAGATGAACATACATTAATTTCTGGCAATATACTGGCACACAAATGCTTATCTGTGAGGCAAAAGAGAAAATGAAAAGATAATAAATGTTTGCTATGACATTATTACAAATGAATGGGGTCTGGCGTTGGCTTTCTTATCTGAAATATTATTATGTTGCCTCTTTAAATAAGCTTGATTTTAATTCTGGATGGAATCACTTGGCTTCATATATTAAAACTGATCAATGATAAAGTTTTCCATGAGACAACTTAATCATCTCCACGGAAAAATCCTATGATCTTCCCTTCTCTCCCTATTTGCTTATAAGAAGGCTTTCCTTGACGCAAGGGAGGAAAAAAGGCTTAAAAACTCACATTCTTCCTCCAAAAAGGCTGGCAAATTTCAATAGTTCACGATCCTCATAGATTACACACATGTCCACTTGCACAAATTGCCTTCTTCACTACACAATTTCCTTATACAGAGGAGTCAAATTCTCTTATTCATATCTTTAGGGTAATTTTTTCTATCTTTAACATATTCTAGTTTACTTTTTAAAGGAAATGAATGCATGAAAAAACAGGAACACTGATGATGAAATTCAGTTAAGAAATAAAGTGCTTATGGCTTTCAAAATAAATAGTTTGATACATTACGGCTAAGTAAAAAAGCTAACCAATTAAAATGAAGACTGACCTCAGAATCTAGAATATGGAAAATATGAGACAAGAACACTGTTCTATATAAATAGTAACAAAGTTGGGGGGAATATTACCCTGACCCTTTGAAAAAAAAAAGGCAACTGAAACTATTCTTAAGTGGATTGCCACTTCTGAAGCAATCAGACACACTACACAGTAATACCAACGTGCAATACCTGAAATGCAGAATCACATTCTGACTGCTGCCCCTGAACTTCTGTATTCAATTTACCATCCTCTGGTGCCTGGCTGGCTCCATCTGGCAAAGCAGGAGATAAGCCGTGACTGTCACAGACAGAAGCACTGTCAGACAAGGCACCTCGCTCTTCAGGGGAATGGGCTAAGTGAAGCATACTGTCTCCTGCCCCTTCAGCAAAATTTGTCCTCTCCTCTGAATCTTCTAGTTCTTGAACGGAAGTTAAATACTGTTCAAGTAGATTATTATCCAGCTCATTGTTTGAGCTCTCCTTACTCTGCTCACTATGTTCTTCACTAACATCCACTACATCTGACTCTTTGCAATATTTGACTGTGTCATTGGAATTCCCCATTATAGAACTAACACTGCTTTCTGTGGAACTTTTTTCAAAATCCAAAGAATCATGCAAACAGTGAACTTGTTCGATGAGGGAGGAATGAAAACCAGAGTCTGGAAATTCTGGAGAGGATTTCTCTTGAGGAGCTTCATCAGGAACAATGAGCCCATCCGAACTTTGATCAGAGGACGGCTCCTGGCTTTGGGTGAATAATGGAGGTTCAGACAGCACCACCATACTTGACACAGGAGGAACGTCCGTATGCCAGGAACTCAGACGCTGGTCTACAGCCTGCTGCCAAACTTGTAGAGACCTTACCTATAAACCAAAAAATGTAATTTTTATTATAAAATAAAAATAATGCCTGTTTTACAATCGCCCTTTGAGCTTTTTTCCCAACACACATGAAGTTAGTAAGTGGCAGATGGCAAACCTGGAGTTAGCAAAGGCCTGACTTCCCTCACCCTTTCCACAGCACTTCCAGCCCAAACCTTGGCCATAAAAGGCCCTCACCAGGGGAGCAGGGATGCGCCAAAGGAATTCTCTTGCTTCTGCTGGGAAACTATCAGAAGTGCATACAACGGCACATGTCTAGCTGACTAAGGGGTCGATAATGTACTCAGGATACACTGAGGTCCCTATGACAAGACAGGTCAGAGCCTACTAATAAAAGCAGGTTCCCTAATATAAGTAGCATCTCATTTTAGATATCCATTTGAGATAAAAGTCTAAATAATATCTAACAATACAGTATATACAACTCTAAAATGCCTAAAAATACCCTGAGTTCTTGGTAATAGGATTTTTACATTTTTAAAGTACAATGAATATCTCAAAATTTTATTGTAACCTCTGCAACAAAATAGCAAAATATAGAATCTTTTCCTTTCCCTTTGACTACCCTTCAAGGTAACCACTGGTAACAGTTTGATACGTGTTCTTCCCGACCTTTTACTATGTATGTTCAAACACAAAGGGAATTTTTACAATCAAGTGGAGCACTAAGTCCTGCAATTTGCTGCTTTTCACTGACAGTGTTATTTCGGAGGTCTTTCCAGGTGAGACCATGCTATTCTCTTCTTTTTAACCGTTCCACAGCATTCCATCATACTGTTATTTCTATAATTTATCTAAGCACTCCCCTACTAGTAATTATAAAACCTCACAAAGCTCTTTTGAATTTTATAGTTAAAATCCTGTTGCAAGAAATTCTTTTAAAAAAATATTTCCAAGGAATTATCAAAAAATACTTGATGAGATACAATTACAGTAAAACCCAACTGCCTGAACTGTCTCTACAGTGTGCAAACTCTCTCTCCCAAGAAGTCATGCATACTTCTTAGGGCATGCACATTGTAACCATCACACACCATATTTGGCACCTTCCATTCAAATATTCCCAAGAGATAAACAAGATAGGTAGTTACAATAAAACTTCAAATTGGGTATTTTATATGTATGTATTGGAAAAATTGTAATAACATTCTTCAATTTAGTCGCTCTCCTTCATCTTTACACTTCTTTATCTTTCTGATCAAAATTGTAAAATTACTCCTTTTCAGATTAAATAGAATATAACAAAGTTCACTCTACTGGTTCCAAGTTACTGGCAAAGGGTACGAATTACATCCTTGACCTTGGGAGAGGGTGCTCAGTATGCCTAACTATCTATGATTACCTCAATAAATCTAAAATTTTTCTTTGTTCACACCTTAGGTAAATAAGTGGGAAGGGGTTTACCTGGTTCCAAAGGAATCTGACAGCCTCTTCTTGTACAAAGTTTTTAGTACGTTCTTCATCTCTTTCTTTTCTTAATCTATAATAATTCAAAATCCATTATTGACACAAGGAAGGGTGCTTTGACTTGCACTTCTTGTGACGCCTAATAAACGCATGCATTGTAGAGAGATTAAAAGACAAATAACAGCCCTGGCTAGTGTGGCTCAGTGGATTGAGCACTGGCCTGAGAACCAAAGGGTCGCCAGTTTGATTCCCCATCAGGGCACAGCCTGGGTTGCAGGCCAGATCCCTGGTGGGGGCTGGCGCATGACCAGCAACCACACATTGATGTTTCTCTCCCTTTCTTTCTCCTTCCTTTCCCTTCTGACTAAAATTAAATAAAATAAATAAATAAATAACAGCCCTTTCCATTTTTAAAATATCTCAGCTGAAACCACTTTAAACCATGACTCAACAAAGCCAAATGAGATATGAGCGAAATTCAGATTATACTGGTTGCTCAAAATATTGCCAGTGATGAAAAATAAAATAAAATATTAAATGGCTCCTCAGCTGACCTCAGTTTCCCAGCCAAACAAATAAAAGGGCCGGCAGTTGCAGAAAGGAGTTAAGGATTAGGGTCACAGCGAGAACCACCTGCTGTGAGACTAGCAGGACAATCCCGTCAACCTCACTACCTGTTTGCCCCAGTTCCTGAAAAACTGTTCGTTAAGTTATCAACAGACAACAGACAACCCCCACCCCCACCTCCTCCCATCCCTTCCCCTCATTTGTTCAAGTCTTACTCCGGGTTCACTCTCCAGACTCACACCTACCACAGACCCAGGCTCCCCCAGTTGTCCGTCACTCCTGACTGTCACCACCACCTTGTTCTGAACCTCTGACTCAATTCTCCAGTCTCTAGGACCCCTCGCCCTTCTCCAGTGCCATCTGAGACTCCTGAATTGTAATCAGCAAACTCCCTTACAGAGGGTAGGGCAAAAGGAAGTTTAAGGAGGTTTACGGTTGTTCGTATGGAAATACAATAACTCATAAATAATACAAGAATAAACTGTGTTTTGCGTACTCACAACCATAAACCTCCTTTTGCCCCGCCCTGTAGAGTCAAGCTCTTACGTGAACTTCTCCTTGACCAAATCAGACACACTTCTGAGGGCACAACAGTCCTGTCCAGCGGAAGGTATCTTCTTCAACCACCCATTAGGGTCAGAATATTGCTTCTCACACTGTGTAGAAAATATTCTTTAACTTCCTCCTTGAACAACTAAATCTCCCCAAACTCTCTTCAAAAATGTACTGACTTCCCATTATCTGCCCCATTCACTGAAGAGTCAGCACCAGTCCAGTCTTTCTCGCTGCCCCTTTCCCGTCATCATTTCTGGAGATTCAACATTCCCTGGATGCTCTAAGAATAATCCACCCCCGTCACTCATTCTCATTGTCTCGCTCTAGACCCAGTCATTATTTTGACTGGACCATTTTCACAAATTATTTCAAGCACCCACATCTTCGCAGTTCGCCTGCTCTCGCACTGCAACAATCGAGACCTCTGAACTAGTGACCCCTTCCTCCTGTCTTTCCTCTTACCTCGTTCATCTTCCATGACCCATCATCATAATCACCCCCTCCCCATATCTTTGATTCTCTTGCCCTTCCCTCTCTCCCCTACCATACACATCTGGAAAAAAGTGATTCCTGGCTGAACCAAATTATCTATCCCTGAATCAGAACAGAACAGCTGAGAACCGCTGATGAAAATCGTAACACCTCACCTATTGTTGTACAGACAGGGTTTGATTCTCCCAGCAACAAAGTGTGAGAACAAAGTTTAAGTTTTAAGTTTTCCTCACACTGTCCAGCAATCCTCCTCCACTCACTCCCCTTATAAGATCACTTTTAAAGCAAGTACGTCACATCTCACATCTCTCTCCTTAAACCTCCCACACCCTTACCCCTTCATTCTCAAATGTTGGCTACATCTTACATATTACTGAAAAAGGGGAAGCATCCATCACAGAACCTCCCCACCCCCCATCATTAACCCTATCAGGGTACCCGCTCCCCCTACTTGTGCACTGGATCCCTTCCTCTCCTGCCCTGCACTTCTTCCTTTCCTCTGCGCCATCAGTTTTTCCCTCTTTGCTGCATCGTTTCCATCAACACATAAACGTGCTCTTTATCTCCCATCCTTAAAAAAGAATTTTCCCTAACTCCAGATTCTCCTCCAGCTCTTTTCTTCCTCACAGCAACATGTCCCAAAAGAGTTGGCTACGTTCACTCTTCACCTCTCATTCACTATTCAACCTATTCCAAACTGCCTTCATCCCACGAGTCTGAAGCTGCTCTTATGAACCTCACTGGGCAGGAACGGGTTAACTCATTAGGACTCCTGTGTTCAAACCCATTCTAAATATAGAAATGGCTTTGACTGGCTCCTGGGAGATAACCTGTAAGCCTCTGGCATGTCCTGCCTGGTAAGAATATCTCTATATATGGGGCCTCGGGCTGAACCTGACAGTTTATGCTTTCTGGTGAATACATATTTTGTGACTGACCCCCAATAAAAACCCTGGATGTCAAGGTTTGGGTCAACGCCCTGGTTGGCAACACTTCACAGGTGTTGTCACACTTTGTTGCTGGGAGAATCAAACCCTGTCTGTACAACTCCACCAGAAAAGGACAACTAGCAGCTGTGCCTGGTCTCTCCTAGACTCTGCCCCATCCGCCTTTCTTCCATGCTGAATTTAATGTGTATCCTTGCATTACAAAAAATCATAGTCATGAACAGAGAAGCTTTTCCAAGTCCTTTTAGCAAATCTTGAAACCTGAAGATAGTCTTGAGGGCCCCCAACAGAGCCACCAATAATCCCCAGCTTTTCAATCTAATGTATATGTTTCTGTTCCCCCTAAAGCACCTCCTTTCTCTACCAAAGCATTTCTCTGCTGGGGCTGGGACCCACACTCTCCTAGTTGTCTTACACTCTGGCTGCTCCTTTTCAGTCTCTGGTTTGCCTGCTCCTCTGGTTGGCAATCAGGAAAGCACGTGAGCCATGAAATCAAGGCATAAATCCTACCGTTGCCCCAGAATTTTAGCCCTTTTAAGTCCCTGCTTTTTTCTTTAATTCTGAGGTCACCTAATTGGTTCTACGTACTTTCTCATGTTCTCATTTTATAGTTATTCAGTTTTTCTACATTTTCTGTACCTTCCTGTATTTAGGTTTACAGATGTGTAGAAGGCGTGCATTCATTCAACATTTGTTGCTACACTGCATCTCTGTACCAACTGCCGTGCTAGACACAGAGATGCATACGATCGTCTCTGCCCTCAAGATGCTTTCAGTCTGTTGTAGGAGACAAGTAAACCAAGAGTGGCAACATGGTGTGAAACACGCCCTGACCACAGCATCAATGAGTCAGCGTTCCGAATCGACTCTAAGAATCTGATGCCCCCAAACCAACAAAGCTGCACCGCACAGGACCCACCTCCTTATCTCATCAGTGAGGCAGACTATGTGCTCCTGCATCCTACGCAGCCGGATTTCATAACGCACGTCTTTAACTTGCGGGTTGTAGTTCCTGGCATAAAAGCCCCGCCAACAGGCCTGCAGTGTGGTGGCCGCTTCATTTAATTTCTGAAGGGCAACTTTATCTTGTCCCAAAGCAACAGATTTCTGGGTTAAAGCCCTGCAGGGAAGTTCTTCAGAAGCCGTTTCAGGCATGATTTCTTCACTGTCTGGCTGTGTATGAAAGACACTGTGTCCAACTGAGTCAGAAAAAGATGTAAGACTGTGGGTGTCACCTTTCAAGACAGCACTGGTTACTGTTGGCTCAGGACAAGGTAACAGCCCGTCTTTCTCATTTACGTCTATAATGACTGCACTTTTCGTCACCTGAATGGAATTCCCATTTGCAGCCCAAAAAGCTTTTTCCTCTTCTTTATCCAAGTCCTGGTCTTCCTGCTCTTTCACCGATTCATCTGCGCCACCATCATCTGCTAGGCCTTGAAGCTTCAGCTCGACTGTAGGAGATACTGGAGAGAGTCCCGATGCAACTGGCATAAAAGTAGACTCTGAAGAGAGAAGACTACAGTTCAGCTTGTCCTCATCGGTCTGTATGTCTTCCAGGTGCAGGTCATTTCGAGAATACCTTGTAGTGCGCACAGAGGCTGGGACGTTACTCCTCATGGCATATAACTGATCATCGTTGCCGCTTATCCCAACCCAAGAATTGACTTGGATGACGGGGTCTAGAAGAATCAACAGGGTGTCATTTAAACCACTGAATATTTAAAGAGGACTTTTAAAAAAAATTTCAGCTCTATCAGGTGTAATTTCAGCTCTACCAGGTGCATTGTTGTAATTGGCATACAAAATTGTAACACATCGGAAGTACACATTGTGGTGGTTTGGTGCAGATACACACTGCGAAAGGGTTCCAGTCATCTGGTCAATTAACACATCCGTCACCGCGCACATTTATTTTTATTTTTTGGTGAATCGAGACATATGTTTAGTTAGATCTTTTTAATAACATCTAGCCCCTGAAATAGAGTAAAATGCAACAAAATGCCTTCATTGATGCCTCCAATAAGTCTACAACATCAAACCAAATATTTTTAAGAAAATAAACTGTGAATAATCATAAGAATAATCAAAGTATTGGATCAATACAAAAAGAAACATTGCTCTGAATTTTTAATTAGAAAGAAAATAGTTATCATAGATACATATACATATATATAATATGACCCACGTAAACACTTAATTAAAAAACTAATAAAAATTATGAAAATACGCACGTTTTCTGTTTTATGATGGCCATGAAATCAAACAACTTGGAGAAAACAGATCGATTAATTTCTCACCGCTTTCCTGGACTATCTGGCAATCTTGAACAGGGCTTGAACGCTCTGGTACCCTTGTTTCAACAGGAGGAAGACAAGACAACTCCTCATTTTGGCTTTGGTTCATCAACTGCCTCTGGTGAAACCTAAAAATCAGTAATATCTGATGTGATTTTACACACACGCACACGCACACGCACACACAGTTTTTCTGATTTCTAGGTAACACTGTCAGTAAGGTGGCCGTTTACAATTCTTCAAAGCACATACCTCAGATCACTAAATTACAAAGTCTCACTTGAAAGCATTGGATAGAAAAGGTTAAGGAACTTATTTTTAAATCATGTAGACAGACACCCTCATACTTGTACAAACATTTAAGGCAGGATCTCTGATAAAAAAAAAAAGTAACTACATGTTCTAGCCATACGTCTTAATGTTAGTATTTAAAAACCCAAATGGAACACCTACATTATGAGGAGAGATCCATTTTTAAAAAATTCCATGCTCTCACTCTGCTTGGCCCGCCCCAGACAGGACCTTCGGCGCAGCTGCTGTGTGTGCAGCCTGCGCGGTTCGGTTCCCTGCCGGCTGCTGCAGTGACAAGGGGCCCAACGCCCAGAAACGGGGGCTGTAGCACCTGCCGCAGTCCTACTGACCCTGCAGAGGAGACTCAGAGGTGCTTTCACTTATGAACTCATCAGCTGCTAGAAATAAATGGGCTTACCTCTGCTTGCTCAGAATCTTTTCAAGCTTGGCATCCTCTGCAGTTTGAAGGCCCAGTGTGGCAGTGAGAGGACAGACTGTGGCCAGATACTGGACAAGCTGGATGTGCTGGCCGGGCCGATAGGCTCTCCCCTTGCCTTGACTGTACAGCCACTCAGCTTTCAGACTGGAATTGGGGGACAGAAAGAGAAGATGACAGCAGGTAGACCAGATGCATTTTTAACCAACAATGATCTCCCTTCTTAATTTATCTTTATAGCATCGCTGACATTTTTCATAAATAAAACTCACTCAAGTTCAAAAAACTCTATCCTTCTGATTTACTTCCCTTACTCTTAACATGATTTAAATCTTTTATTTTCCTTGCTTACAGGCACTTCCAGAAAGTTACACTAATAGCTCCAAGTATTTTAAAATTATTTTCAAAGAAGCAGTAAGTATTCCTTCCATTCACTGTCAAATTCAAGTACCTCAACACATCACAGGTGAAATTAAAGGAATGGTTTACATAATACAACAGAAGTAAGAGCTATTAAGAAGAGAGAAAATTGAAACCAATCTGCTCTTTCTCCTAAAAACAAACAAACAAAAAACAGTAGTATTGAATACAATATCTGGTATTTGCTTTTAAAATACTCCAACAAAAAAAGTGGGGAACAGATTAAACAAGATGGGCAAAATGTTGGTAACTCAGGAAGCTGCATGGTGAGTATTTAGATGTTCATATGCTATTCTCTCTACTTCTGTATATTTTGAGTATCCTCTCAAAAAAGAAACATCAACTCCAAAGTTCTGCTTCTTAACTAAGTTCTGATTTCTAACTAAGCAACAGAGGTGTAGTTTGGTCCTGTAAATAGTAAACAGATTGAAACAAATTCAGAAAGTATTCCAAACACACAGGTGCTATACAAAGGTGCTGGTCTTCCCATAGGTGCACTCCTGAGAAAGCACTTCACAGCACGTCGGCAGTAGGTGACTGCTCAAGGGACTCTTTTCCATCACAGACACACTTCAGACCTGGCTACCAGAAGTCATCGAAGAACCCGGAATACTTTTCATAAGGGAGAACAATTTTAACCTGGATGTTTTTTAGCAAATAACAGTAAGGCTGGGTAGATACAAAAACTTGTAATTCCTTCCTATCCCCAGGACAATATCCAAGGTTGACCAGGAGAATGTTTTGAACATTGCTCAAGGCTACCCATCGATTTTTAAGACAATAACTCTCCCTTAGAACAATCCCTTCCCTCTGAACAGAATGCTTCCAGAGATACGCTACAACCTGCAAGCACAGTGGAGACTACAGAGCTGTCTCAGACACCAACTGCAACAGCGCTTTTCTCACTACCGTGGCATCTGTAACAATCTAGGTTCCTTGGTTTGAATATAACTTTGCCCATTCTATGGACTGACGTTTTGGTAGTTTCCCAAATGTCACAAATAGTTCCCAATGTTTGGGGCTAGTATGAATCGGGCTGCTATGAACATGCTTGTATGTGTCTTTTGGTAGATATAAGCACCTATCCTTTAAGTTATAAACCAGAAGTCAAATTGCTGGGCCACAGGGAATGTATTTGTATGTTTAGCTTCTGTAAATACTGCCAGTTTTTCAAAATGATTGCACCATTTACATTCCTAGAACAATGTATAAGACTTTCAATTGCAGAAAACCCCAGCAGGCAGGGGTCCCAACTCCAAGCCACAGGAACCATCAATGATCTAGAGATGGGGAAGTCCTCATTTCTGCTGCTTCACAGGTAGGAAAAGGGATGGACCAATCAGCATGTCTCTACCAGTTCCAAATTGGAACTCTGTGTGCATTTTCCCACAGAGCTACTATTATGAAGGGTAATTGGGTCCGAAGGTATTTTTAATACTGCCCTTACGTATCTGGTGAATTACAAGCTTTTGTAGAATTGATCTGAGATCCTGCTTACACAGCATCCACAACATGGTTTCTATATGTAAGTGCTCCAAGCCCCAAACCGCCAGTTAACATTAGAATTTTTAGAAATCAAATTGTTGTACATTGGGCACTAAGATAACTCATTAGCCTCAACCAACATCTGGAACTGATTATTTACTTCTTATCCGTTTTTAGAAAGGACAGAAATCCTAAATGAGCAGCACATAGTCTGCTATATGACCTCACCAATGGTCTTCATTTTAAACGTACATTTTAATAAACACTCAGTTTATTTATCTGTAGAAAGCTAGAAATGGTCTTTTCCGTAATTCCACAATAAATGTGATGTTAAAAGAGGTCAGGTTCACCTTTCCTTCTGAGAAATCACATATCCGTCTAGGACTCTGAGGTTTAAGCACCAGCTGACGATGTATGGCCGGTAGTCGAACCCTGGGATGGAAGGTGTTGCCATCACACAAGGATTGCTCATGATCGACAACTGTTCCAGGTCCGTTACGGATGCCAGAAAAGAGATCTGGAACAAAGGATATCTTTGTTGAACAAAGTGGACTATCCAGTGTCAAGCACAGGGCTTCCGCTGATTACATATCTTTGGCAATTTGAAAACGTAACAATTCCCCTCTTGTTCTGAAAGGAGACAAGTAACACTCTCACATTATCCACGGACTTCCAAAATTCCAGCAGTGTGGCCATCTGTCTTTGCTGTACAAAGTCCCTCGGAAAGCATCAGCACTGTTTCCCAGCAGAGAGAACCCTATTTTGAAAATCTAATAGCAGCCTGAGAAAAGTGCAGTGTGCCTTATGAACACCTTTCACGTAGATGTCCCTCTGCCACCAGTCACTTCCAAATGGAGTAACTGCAGCATTACATATTACATTAAGCCTTAACGATCCACTGACAGTAAGAAAAAAATGGAAAAAAAATGATCAGCTCGAGCCAAGTGTTGGATCTTGATGGCAGTGTCGCCCAAGGTGCTCCCAGTCCACAAGTGAGTTCACGGCTTTCTCCTGTTTCTCCTCCTTCCTCACAGCTTGTCAGCTTCCTACACCCCACAGAATACCCTCAGATTTTACCTCATTTAAGTCCCGAATTTCATTTTCTGCCAAAGAAAGGATGGCAAGACTTCTGGGTAGATAAGCCGGTGCCATTCTAAGGGAGGTGATGATGTTTCCATGTAAAAGCAGGGTCTTAAAAGTAAAAACAAGATGAATTATGAATGAAAAGATTATAAGTAAAGGGGTCTATTTTGACAAAACCAAAATGGTATGAACACACAGGGACCGTTCTTATTATCTGCCTCATAGCATGCAGATCACAGACTGAATGCCAGGTCGCCTTTGGTCCACTCCACTTCCTGTCCACATTCTAAGCCCAGGGAAGTTTAGAGACTTGTCCAAGAATGTATGCTCTGTGTAGTAACTGGCATTTTATAAGATTTAGTTTATTAAAACTTGAACAATTTCCAATATACTGGTTAATTTCCTTTTAAAACATCAAAAGTGAGGAAACTGAAAGAAAACATTCATTGAAACAATGAATTTTCCAGAAGAGGAGGGATAGAGGACCACATTCCATAATTCGCAACTGTACTGTCTTGGAAAGCTTAAGGAAGGTAGAAAATGCTATGAAACTGACTCAAGGTCGCCGGCAATGAGAAACCAAAAACTCTGAACACCAGATTCCAGTAAGATAATTATGCCTCCATCTCAGAAAAAAAAAGTTCAATCATCTTTAGTTCATCTGAATCTCTGAGTATCTGACTAAATGAAATTATTTAGAGTAACTTGCATTTTCTGCTAAAGATGGGGAAAATTGAGCTAACAACATTCCTAAAGCTTAATGAGTTCATCTGATGTCAAAAATATCCAACGAAGCAAAAATATGGAAAATGCCTACATATGTTTTTTGAGGCTGTTAAATCCAACTGTGACTTATTTAATTGCATAGTACATTCACCCCATAAAAAGTGCTATATGCTACAGGCTTTTAAAAATTAAACTAAAGTTAACTTTGATAACTTAGTAATACCTAGTACTAAAAAGACAGCAATTCGGAGTGTCAATAAAAGAGGCTCAAGTTCAGGAATAATTATGCTCAACCTCACCAACGTGTTATGTACTTTCTACTGAGCTGCTAGCATGGGTAGTTGGGCAGGGAAGGAATTTCATGTTTGAAGGACGGTAAATAAGAACTAACATTAACTACAATGACCAGTTTTATTTAAGTCAGTATATATACTAAAAGCAAAGTTTCATACTTAGTTTCCGCTACTCTAATAGAATTTTTATTATAATGAACACAATCTGTTCTTCATATACATCAGGCTGCTTTTAGGCCAATTGGATCACTTTCTGCTAGTATTTTAGTGTAAAATTTCAGAAATGACACAGAGCACAGGCTTACCTTCAGTGACATCAATCTAGAGAGATCACCTAGCTGGGATAAGTTGTTGTCTGACAAATCGAGGTGCTGTAGGGCTGTGCAGCTATTGATTTGGTCCATGGCCTATCACAACAACATTATCACGTCAGTTTATGTAAACAAAATCAAAAACAAAACTCTTCCCTAGTTCCTCAAAACTGAGTCTCCTGCCTCCTCCGCTTATTTTTGGAAGCAGAGGAGTGGCGCTGAGCAAGAAAAAGAGAAAGCAGCACTGACAGAATTTGGTAAAATGTTCTGTAGCAAGCTTCCACCCTCATTACCACTCTACAAGTAGAGGATCACATCACCCCAGTAGTTACGGCCTGAAGAAAACTTAGTGATGACACAGGACAGTTGGGGAGGAGGTAGACTTTACAAGTTAGGAGTCCGCCAAACTGCCTGGATTCAAATCCAGACTCTGCAACTTCCTGTCTGTATGACCTCAGGCAAGTTACTTCATCTCGCTACACTTCAGTTTCTTCTTCTGTTTAATGAGCAGGACACCACTACCTTTTGGGTTGGCCAAAAAGTCTGTACGGTTTTTTCCATAAATTAAAAGACACATTTTTCATTTTCACCAATAACTTTATTGATTTGGATATTTTGAGTATGTTGGCCATCTCCCTCTAGTGGGTAGAGGCCAATGCACAAGACAGCCCCACAGCAAACAAATATGTGGCCAAAATGTCAACAGTACCAAGAAAGTCCGCAAACCACTTTCGACATGTTTGATCAGTCACAGCACCTTCTCCGTACACTGCGCACATCTTTTTTTTGCTTTTCAGTTACATTTTTACCTTCCTTGAAGTAATAAAGAAAGCACAATATGCTGAAAATGTTGAATATATTCTTCTATCTTCAACATTAAAATGGTTGCACAAAAATTCCCCAGTTTTGATGAGTATTTTTAATACAATAAGTCTAACAAAATTGTCTCGAATGAAGTTAAAGACAACTAAGCACTACTAGAGCCATCGTACAGAAAAAAACTAAACGAATTTTTTGGCTAATCCAATACCTTATAGGCTGTCATAAGATTGAATTAATACAGTTAAGATGCTTAGAATAAAATCCAATGAAGCAAAAATATAGAAAATGCCAACCCAGCCTAAATTAACTGTTCAATAAAAGTCAGCTACTAATAATCTCATTTAATCCACTCCCCTCATCTAGCATATTGAAAAGTAAGACACAGAGATATTTATTAACTTACCCAAAATCATAGAGCTACTAAATGGTGGAAGCAGGACTAGAACCCAGGCTTCCTGAGTTTTATAACAGTCTATTCTTTACTATCCCATTGACTTGAAGCTTAATGCAGTGTGACAGTCTCCCTCCTAACACTTCATTCTACTTGATCCAGTCTTCTAAGTATAATATAGATTCTTTGTTCACATTTAAAAGAATAGTGTACCGCATTACATGCTTAAAAAGGAGATTTTTTCGTTTGTTTAGGTTAACTAAAATTATCCCTATAGTGTTAGTAGGTACTTTGATTTTTTATTCTATTCATTTCTATATTGGTTGCATTTCTTTTTTACAATAAATACTTTCATAAATTGAAAAAGAGCAAATATAATTACTTAAAAAAAAAAAAACAAACCCAGTTCACCTTGAGATTATTTCCTGCCAAATTCAGCCACTCCAAATGTACTAGTTCCTTTAGCCCTTCCACGTAGCCAATGCTATTGTGAGGCAGATTTAACACCCGCAGTTGGGTCAGTTTGGCCACACCCATCATCCGCACCAGCCGGTTGTTAGCCACTGACAACTGTGAAAAGGAAACATATCATTACTCTTGGGAATAAAATACATAGATTACGTTCACATTAGGGTGCTTAAAAAGATCTGTTTATATGGCCAAACATGTCCAAATATATAAACCCAATTTGTGCTTTTTACATATATTGTCTTCATATTCCACAGAGTAACTATAGTTTGTCGTTGCTGCCGCTACTACTCCTAAACAAAGGGAAATACACTTTAAACATTAACCCCAGCAATCACATCTCCTCCAATTACCGAAGAGAAAACATCATTAACACAGCACCTACTAGAGAATGTAAGCTCTACAGGGTGAGATCCTTAAACTGTCTCAGTAAAAATCTAGAACAGTGCCAGACACATAAGGAGGAGCCCAATAAACATTTACGGAAGGAGGGAAGGAGGGAGGGAGAGAGGGAGGGAGGGAGGAAAGGAGGGAAGGAAGAAGGAAGGGAGAAAGAAAGGAAGGGAGAGAGGGAAAGAGGGAGGGAGAATGGAAGGAAGGAAGGTATTCTTTACCCCCATCGTGGAGTAAAAGGTTTTCTTAACACAGTATTTTGCCAACATAAAACATTGGCTTTTTTTTTTTTTTAACAAACGCTTCTTTTTCTTGTCCATTCTAAATGTAGCACGTATCTGTTCATCTTCAGGAGAAACAGTCATGTAAGGATTTACAACATTTATTACTTTCCAGGCCTACAGTTACCTTTTCTTAGGTTATTTTATTGTTTAATTAGATATAATAAACTGGTTCTATATAACTATTTCCCCAGACAAAGTACCTACCTGTATTAATTGTCTGCATTTCTCAAGATTTTCCAATTTAATAATCTGATTTTTATCCAGAATCAAAGTATGAATATCTGCTTCACAGGGTAAGTTTGCACTTAATTTCTGAAGCCCCTGCCCTGTCCAATTGATCACTGATCCTTGAAAAGGGAAGGGAAATTGTTAGAAAACACAAATAAAACTGCTGAGCATACGAATGGAATTATACTCAAAAAATCCCATTTAGAGTTAGAAAACACTAGAGCACAATATAAAGATTTTTAAAATGAAAGCAATCAAATTCTAAAGGACCACAGGTTGAAATTATTTACTTGCCCTAGAAATACGATTAAATAGTTTGGAATTCTTCACATTTAAGTATGAGCTAATAGTTCCATATTTTGTGCCTAAGTAATGAGAGTATTTTTTAAGTAGAATTCATCTTTTGTTAGAGATTAACTTGCTTACAACTTTACTACCACTATACCCTAAAGTGCCCAAAATCAAAGTATATACTTCGGTTAATTTATATACAAAATGGGAATAATGCACCTAATTCATTAGATTGATGTGAGGATGAAAAGAGAAACCATATGAATAGCACTTGGCCCCATCTGTGGCTCACAGCACTAAAAAAGTATTGGGTTGGCCAAAAAGTTTGTTTAGTTTTTTTGGCTCTACTAGCGCTTAGTTGTCTTTAACTTCATTGGACACAATTTTGTTAGATTGAATTGTGAGTTGTTGTATTAGCACACATTTTTAAAAAATCTTATCAAAACTGGTGAACGGACTTTCTGGTCAACTCCATAATTTAGTACAATAGACATTAAAATCCTGGCTTCATCAATTCACCATTGAGCAAGACTGATCTCTTTGGGGCTCACTTTTCTGCTCTGGAAGATGGATTTGATAATACCTGCTTCATGTAGTTCTACAGAGAAAATGAGATGATGTAAAAAGCTAAAAAAAGAAAAAGCACTCAAAATATCGTCTAGCTCATATAAAATGTGCTCTATAAATGTTAATTGCTACTACTGTAAATTGCCTTGGTCGGTTGAAAAGGTGGCGTTTAAAAGCAGCAAGTATCAGAAGGAGACGGGGCCAGAGAAGCTGCAAGTTTCAAATTTATACCCCAATTAAGCCCACTGCGGGAAATAATTATTGGAGAATGCTCTCCCGAAGGGATTCAACGTTTTTCCATTGTCTAATGGCTTCTAGCATTTCAGGTTGGGGGCGGGGGTGAAAGGGTTGGGTCATGCGATTCTCTAAGAATCTGATAAAGCTGTACAGTGTCCCAGGAAAACGCATAGCCTTTGCACACAGTATCGAAGAGCGGACAGACCTCTTAGAACTATCGACTTCTCCATCCCCCGCAAAATATAATGAGCCCCTCATCTAAGCTGTGAAGGCCTCGACCCTCAGCCCTGCCCCTGGACCCAGATCGCTGAAGCGGAGCCCGGGAGCTGTAGCCAAAACAAAGGAACTCTGCTCACGCCTGGCGGCTCCGGGTCACAGAAGCACCCGCGCTCTGCTCTCCTCCGGGCAAGACCAAACCCGACACCGGTATCCCGAATTACGGGCTCTAGATCACCCCCAGATTTTATCATAGCCACCGGACACTTCCAAGACAGGGTTCAACGTCTAGAGAGCTGTGTTTGACAAAGGATGTCCTGAACGTCGTAGGAATCGAGAGGAAAGGGGTACAGTAAAGCGAAGGAGGGAGATCCTGCAGTTTCCACTTGGGCACCCAGAACTCAAAGTAAACATCCTAGAGAGGTCAAGGCAGTCCGAAACCCTCCATCCAAATAGTGTAAGGAGCGCGCGAGCTAGGGCGTCCGGCTGTGCGAAGGGCCCTGGGGGCTGTAGTACCGCGGCCGGCCCCCGCCGGGACGCCGGAGAGCTTTGCAGAACCAACGGACTACAACTCCCAGAAGGTAGAGCGCCTTCGAGACGCCCGGACCCCCCCACCGAGAGAACTGATTCAGAACTATACCCCTATACCTAGGCTCATTTTCTCCACCAGGTAATTATTTAATTCAGTTCCAAGGAGTAAGAGTTGCGACCTAACAGTGAGGACAGCCTTACCTTCTCCAGCAGGCAAAGCCGCATCCACGCGCGCCACCGCCATATTCCCCGCTTGTTAATAATACCAAGCAACCGTCCTCCAGTTGATCGGTGGAACTTGTAGTCGGGAGGAGGGGCAGGAAACTACAGCTCCCAGCATGCACGGCACTCAGACCGCCCAATTGGTTGCCCACCACTATTACTGCAAAACCCGGATTGAATCCGAATCGCAGTGAGTTTAGGAACCCTGGTCAATTCCCTTCCTGGACAGGTTGGCAAACTGTATCATTTGGTGGTCATTTCACTCCCTTTTCTAGGTGTTTACGAAATTTGATACTTTATCACCGGGCTGATTATGTGATCGTTACTTAATGCAGACCGAATTTGAGAACTCATTGCCAGGGGTCTTTTTATAGGGGCTACCCTTTCTTTGGACAATTCTGCATAAATTGTAAGTTTTCAGTTCTGCTCTAGAAATGAATTGGGCAATCTTGTTGAGACCGGTCAAAATGAATACATTTTATTTGAAAATTTAGTGAAAGCATACTGAGGTAGAAGCTTTTATACAGTATTTTAAAGTGGTTGTTCTTCAATATTTAACATAATTTTAGACCTGGGAGTGTATTTGATAAATATAAATCTACAATTTTTCCAGGGTGTATACAAAACAAGTTTACAATATACAGGTAGTCTCCAAACTAAAGAATTACACTGCCTAACTGAAGGGGAGTAGGATCACACTTTGGATATAACTATTACAATGATCACCAGTGTGATTGTGTTAGCCAGAATAGATAGCAAAGGAAGGCAAGGAGCGGGAGGGAGACATGTCTCACCTATTAATTCAGCAGTCCTGAGCAGTCAGAAAAGACTGCCAGGTGTTCTGAAAGTCACAAGAAGAACTATGATAGAGCAGGAGGAGGGGAGAGGCTTTAAAATTCTGTGTATTTCCAATATCTAGGAAAGAAAGTCTTTGAAACTGTATGTTAAACCCAAGGTCTGGAGAAAGGAGGAGGATGGGGACCCCAGAAGCTGACTATAAGCATAAAACCCCTAAAATCCTGGTTGTCAGGGCACTCGGTCTAGCTGGGGGTCCGCTTGAGCTTCATGCTTAAGTGTATTTCATAAATAAACTTGCTATCTCATTTCCACTACACATATTGTTTCTTGCCTGAATTTGATGGGGGAACTCAAGAGTTGGAAATTTTTAGTTTTAAGTAATAGTTAATGAGCTTAATAATTAATGTATGCAGAAAGCTATAGTTTCAGGAACTGAAGGTATGACCCACCCTGACTCCAGAAAACCATAAGGAATTAGACCCTCGTGCGCCAGTGGGACTGCAAGCAATCAAGATGGTATCTGAGCCTTTGCGCTCCAGGGAGAGATCTCCCATCCCACCACCCAGGACGCATAAATAATCACCATGCTAGGGAAATTGACAGACTGCAGCTTTTATCTGATTAACCTTTTCCCGGAATTCCAAACCCCTTACCTGCACTATTTTTCCTCCTTATAAAAAGATCAACTTGAAATAAAATGTAAGACAGCCTTTAGGGTACATCACCTGCCATCTCAGATTGCCAGCCATGTGAATAAAGCACCCATAAAGATTCAATCCTTGTCTCCAATTATTGGTTCTGGTAGTGACAAGTAGCAGGAATGCCAACTTTTTTGGTTTCAAATTCATCTCTGCCAAGCCAGACAAGAACCGAGGAGGGGGAGCCCCCTAACTTGGGTCTTCTTGGTAACAGTTGTAACTATGAGGTCAATAAGACTTCAGGGAATGTGGAATGAAATGGAAACTATAATCTTCAGAGAAGACTTGAAGGAGGAACTGAAACAGAGCATAACTTGAAAGATGGGTAGACTCTGAACAGTTACACTGAAGATAAAAAGCATTGGCAAAGACTTCTGGTGGGGGCAGGTGGTAATGAAGCTGTGCTCCCAGGAAGCAAGAAACTACCCTGATAGCACCACAGAATGTATACCGGGAGCTTCCAATTTCTGCTACCCATTTATCCATTGCCTCTTGCAGCCTTAGCTTCTGATTTTCCCTTTCTGAAACAGCAATGTTCAAAATCTCTGATCATTTCTTTTTGGGAAAATTCACTAACTCATGCATGCTTCTAGATTTCCAGGAGCTTGATTCTGTGAGCTTCCCTCCTTCTGGGTTCTCCCCCGGTCACTCTGACGACACCTACTTACCTCTTTCCCTTTTCTTTTCTCCCCGTGTTGTAGTCTGAAGACAAATGTCCTAATTCCAAAGAGGGAATTAAGACTAGGATTATTATTTTTTCCTTCTAAACAAGAAACCCCTTACCTAGAAAGCAGTCTGACTATATAGGTGTAAGAACACAGCAGGCCTGAATGCTGTCTCCCACTAACCTTTGCTCCCTGGAATAGCTGGTGAGGATTAAGGAGACTGTTTAGCTCAGGGAGGGAGAAGGGGGTTTTACTCTTCTCTAATTTAGCAGGGTAATGAGTTATCCGGGAGAGGGATCCTGGAAGCCCAGAGGGTACTTGAGGAGTCAGGTTCCTAAAAGTTTATAGCAGTACAGGACCAGAGTTTTGTCTGGTTCATCTGAGCTGGGATCCTGAGGAAAGGGCCAAAGGATTTCTTTTGTGGGCTTAAATAAGTATAGTCGTGGCTCTTAGAGAGAGACTGATGTTCCTGGCACACTTCCACATACCCAGGTAAACCAGCATCTCTTTAAAATCAGGTAGTATGGCTTTTGGATCTAAAATCAAATTGCTACACTTTAAATTGCTTGATATCATATATCTGTGTATGTTAAACCCTGCAAGCTTCACTCAGTTTGGAGGATGCTACTAACCAACATTATGAACCACTAACAAGGCAGCATTTTTTGGCAGGCCCAAGCTCCATAGGAAAGACTGTCCTTCCCATCAGCATAGTAGACCTTCTCTACCGGACAGCTGATCACCCTGACTCATCGGCCCCATCTCCTATTGACCTGCCCAGTACTGCTGGCAGGGGCTGAGTAAAACAACACCTTTTATGGTGTTAATCGCCTCCTCAGAAACTTGAGCTTTCAAGGGCCACTAGTTCATTCCACTAGTTTCCACTTGGTGTTTCTGAGTTAGGGATTGACAAATGAAACATGTTTTAGAAAGGTTAAGCTGCTCCTATGACAAGGATGAATGGCAAACAGAATAGCAGCAGGAAAGAGACTATTGTACTAGCGAATGGTTTCCTTTAACAGAGCAGTTTCAGCAGAGTGCCGTACACAAGTTTAGATGACAGGAAGTTAGGAGAGTAGGTAGAAAGGAAACTTCAACAGCATTTGTGGACAGCAACTTCCCTCAACAGAACAAAGGAAGTTTTTAAGTAGGCTGACAACTGATATTTGAAAGAAGTAAATGTAATAACTTTGAAGTTTTGAAACAAAGAAGTTATTAAAAAAGAATTTTCATAATAAACAATAAAAAATCTTTATGTGAAGGTGTTGCTGCATAAAATTGTTTCCTCATTGGTATACTCTTTGGTCCTCCTTTATCTATGATCTATGACATTGAAGGAGACACTGCTACTATGAAACACCTGTTCATGGGTTATCAAGAGCCCCAAATGAACATTAACTTTCCCCTTTATTATGTATTATTTTTAGTAGGTGTCACACACATGTGATAATAAAAAGCCAACAGTGCAAAAGGTATTCACTGAGAGTTTCACGTGTTTTTTCCTGTGCCTGGTCCACAAGAGGGGCTGCAATTCTTTCAGATCATCAAAGTAGTCTAGAAATGAAAAAGAAGGTTAGAAGCAAAGTTAAAGACTTTCAGTAATAAAATTCTACCACAATATTTGGGTGCAGAGGCTAAGTATCCTGCTGTCCTATTTTAAGGAGGTTCTAGCTGGGCTCCTGTGCAGGGATTAGTGCTGGAGGCCCCCTCGGGAGAGGACAAGGAAACGCGGTGGGGGAACGGTGAGGGTCATCACCCCTCTGGGTGCGAACTGCCAGCCCACCGTTCTCCAAAGCAGTGAGGTTTCAGGAAGGTGGACAGAAGAGCCTTACAGCATCGATCCTAAATACCATGCAATGTCAGGGCAAACTAATGAATATGGAAGAGTTAGCCATCCCAAGATGAGATACTAAAACTTTTAGTTTTTCCCCATATATCAGCCAATATCTGAGAAAAAGAGGTAGAAGTAAAAATAATTTCAGGAATTAAGCCACTGTGAGATATTTTACAGGTGCCTTTACTGAATTAACTGGTAAGAAGTTGTCTTTTTAAGAAAGTAATAAACGAATCCTTGTCCTTTTTATTTTATCTTATTATCTTCTTTCAGGTGTTTCTAAAAAGCAGTGAAACTTATAAGAGTGATTAAAAGTTAAGTGAATGTTTACAAGTTCTAACTTTAATTTATACTTGGAAGACTTTGAGTGGTTAAAATTTAAAAAGTTCACTTATAAGAGTGGGAGTTTTACTCTCCACTTCCCCCCATTCCTGATTCATGTGTTTTTTTTTAAATGAGGGGCTGTGATGATTAATTTCAAGTGTCAATTTGCCTGGGCCCCAGCTCCCAGATATATAATCAAACGTTATCTTGGATGTGTCTGTGAGGGTGTTTTTGCTAACATTAGACTTATTTGATTTATTTTTTTAACTTATTTTTACCATTATCATTTATCCCCATTTTACCCCCTCCCCACCCACAATCAGCGCACTGTTGTCCGTGTCCATGAGTCTTTTCTCCTTTTTGCTCAGTCCCTGCTCCCCCTCACCTCCCCAGAGCTGTCGTCCTGCTGTCTGTGTCTGTGTCTCTACTTTGTGGGCTAGGTCAGCTTGTTCACTGGATTCCACATGTGAGTGAGATCATGTGGTATTGTCTTCCTCTGACTGGCTTATTTCACGTCCCATAAAGTTCTCCAGGTCCATCCACACGGTCACAAAAGGTAAATTTTTCTTCCTTTTTATGGCCGAGTAGTATTCCACTGGGCAAATGTCCCACAGTTGTTTTGTCCACTCATCTACTGGTGGACATGTGGGCTTCTTCCATATCTTGGTGATTGCAAATAATGCTGCAATGAACATAGGGGTGCTTATATTCTTTCAAATTAGTTTTTGAAAAAATTTCAGGTTTTTTCAGATAAATTCCCTCAAGTGGAATCACTGGGTCATAAGGCAGTTTCATTTGTAATTTTTTGAGGTATCTCCATACTCCTTTCCATGGTGGCTGCACCAAACTGCATTCCCAGCAACACTGCAAAAGGGTTCCCCTTTCTCCACATCCTCGTCAGCACTTACTGTTTGTTGATTTATTGATGAGAGTGATTCTGACAGGTGTGAGATGGTACCTCATTCTGGTTTTAATTTACATCTCTCTGATGATTAGTGACGTTGAGCATCTTTTCATATGTCTGTTGACCATCTGTATGTCCTCTTTGGAGAAGTGTCTATTCAGATCCTATGCCCATTTTTTAATTGAATTGTTTGTTTTGGGGGTTTGAGTTTTATAAGTTCTTTATAAATTTTGGATACTAATCTCTTATCAGATGTATCAGTGAATGTTCTCCCATTCTGTAGGCTATCTTTTTATTTTGTTGATGATTTCCTTTGCTGGGAAAAACTTTTTAGTTTGATGTGGTCCCATTCGTTTATTTTTTCTTTTGTTTCCTTGCCTGAGGAGATGTATTAGATTAAATATTGCTATGAGCAATGTCTAAGATTTTACAGCCTATGTTTTCTTCTAGGAATTTAATGGTTTCAATGTTAACATTTACGTCTTTAATCCATTTTTTGAATTTATTCTTGTGTGTGGCAGAAGACAGTAAGTGGTCTAGTTTCATTCTTCTGCATGTATCTATCTGTCCAATTTTCCCAACACTATTAACTGAATAAACTCTCTTAGCCCGTTGTATGTGCTTGCTTCCTCTGCCAAATATTAATTGACTATCTAGGTGTGGGTTTATTTTAGGGCTCTCTATTCTATTCCATTGATCTGTGTCTGTTTTTATGCCAATACCATGCTGTTTTGATTATGATGGCCTTATAGTATAGTTTGATACTAGATAGATTGATTCCTCCAATTATGTTTTTCTTTCTCCAAATCACTATTGCTATGTGGGGCCTTTTGTGGTTCCATATAAAATTTGAAAGTATTTGTTCTAGTTCTGTGAAATATATCATTGGAATCTTGATAGGAATTGCATTGAATCTATAGATTGCTTTGGGTAGGATGGACATTTTAATGATATTAATTCTTCCTATCCATGAACATGCTATGTGCTTCAACTTATTTGTATCTTCTTTAATTTCTTTCTTCAGTGTCTTATAATTTTCCAAGTATAGGTCTTTTACATCCTTGGTTAGATTTATTCCTAGGTATTTTATTCTTTTTGAAGCAGTTGTAAATGGGATTATTTTCTTAATTTCCCTTTTTGTGAGTTCATTATTGGCATATAAAAATGCAACTGATTTCTGGATATCAGTTTTGTATCCTGCTACTTTACTGAATTCCTTTATCAGTTCTAGTAATTTCTTGGTAGAATCTTTGGGGTTCTGTATGTACAGTATCATGTCATCTGCAAATAAAGACTGTTTTATTTCTCCATTTCCAATTTGGATGCCTTTTATTTCTTCTTCTTGTCTGATCACTGTGGCTAGGACTTTCAGTACTGTATGAATAAGAGAGGTGAAGACGGACATCCCTGTCTTGTTCCTGATCTTAATGGGAATGCTTGTAATTTTCCCATTGAGTATGATGCCAGCAGTGGGTTTGTCATATATGGGCTATATTGTGTTGAGGAATGTTCCCTCTATTCCCCACCTTGCTGAGACTTTTTATCATAAATGGGTGCTGGATTTAAACAAATGTTTTCTGCATTTACTGATATGATCATGTGGTTTTTATCCTTCATTTTGTTTATGTGGTGAGTCACATTTATTGATTTGTGAATATTGTACCAATCTTGCATTCTCAGCATAAATCCCACTTGATCATGGAATATGATCTTTTTGATGCATTGCTGTATTCCATTTGCTAATATTTTGTTGAGGATTTTAGTGTCTATGTTCATCTGGGATGTTGGCCTGTAATTTTCTTTCTTTGTAGTGTCTTTATTTGGTTTTGGAATTAGGATAAAGCTGGTCTTGTAAAATGAGCTTGGGAGTCTTCCCTCCTGTGTTGCAACTCTTCAAGGCTGGGCAGGTCCATGGTATTCTCAAATATGGAATAATATTCACAGAGCTGTTGGGATGTCTGGCATGCCTTTATTCATGGGTGGGGGGCTCCGCCCACAGGCGCCCCCTCCCCGCCCCGGCCTCCACAGATGAGAATAAGTCTACCAAGACATGATCTGCTTGGGGAGGAAAGGTGGCCAGTCTCTCAAAGGAGAAGGGCCAAGAGCCTTTTCCTCAATGGGCTTTTATTGGGTTCAATTTGCTCAGAATACAGGTAAAGCTCATTAATCATTAACCATTGTCAGGCAGTAAGGATCAAACAATAGATAACAAACAAAGAACTCTGAGGGCTTATTCTGATTCAGGGTCAGTTAGCTAAAGGGCTATAAGACTTTGGGAAACAAACTCATTTCAGGCTTCGACCCTTATCATTTAAATTGAGGGTATAAACAAAGCAGTTTCACAGGATTTTATGCATTCTTTCTTAGGCCTGATTGCCCCGGGGAATCTGCCCTTTCCTGCACAGGGCTGTACTGCCCTCTGTCATTGTTTCAGGCTTAAATTGAGCAGGGGAAGTAAGGCAGCCAAGAGATTAGAAGACTTCTTGTAGACAGAATGACTATGTCAAAGCCGAGGGGCGAGGGTCCATCACCCCCTTTTCCTATAGCCCCTCAAGTCCTTCCCTGTGGGCCTTTTTGTGACCATGCCTGTCTTAGGTCATCCCTTCCTTGAGGAATCTTACCCATCATTGGCTAACTGGTCAGGCTCAGGGCCATGCAGGGTCAAGTAAAGTGGGCAGAGGTGGCGCCCCTGCCAGGGAGATAAGCTTTGTCTCCTTAGTGGATTATGGTCCCAAGGTCTCTGACTCAGCCTAAACCATGGGGGGGGGGGGGGGGGGGTTACAGTTTCTGAAACCAGGCAGGGCAGTTCCCAACATGGGTGAGCCAGCATGCTACAAGCTGCATGTCTAACTGCATGTCTCATGTCGTGGCCCTTGCTCCCCAATGTAACACCCATCATGGCACCTGTCTGCTTACACGTGTCTCCTATCATCACCCCCAGCAGGGAGTCCCTACCTGTTTAAGTACTAGAGGGGAACAAATCTGGAAAGATGGCAGAACATTACATAACATAACGTAATTCTGTGCATGCGAGCCCACTTCATGTTATGGGAACAGTTTATTGGACCCAGTCTCAAGGCTATGGGAACACTGCTTGCCTTAGTTACCTAGACACCTGGGTGAGGAAGCCAGACTGCCTCCATTTATCCTACAACTCCTCTTGAATTTTTTGAAATAGTTTGAGAAGTAGAAGTGTTAGTTCTTCTTCAGATGCTTGGTGAAATTTAAGATTACTTTTAAATTAGTATATTTGAATACAGCACATTACCCTCCATAAAGTGGGTTGGCTTCATCCAATCAGCTGAAGAGGGGGATAGAACAAAAGACTGACCTCCCTCGAACAGCACTGAAGTCTCTAGCAGACAGCCTTTGGACTTGAACTGCAACACTGCCTCCTTGCTGAGTTTCCAGCCTGCCAGCAACAGCATATTTTGGACTTGCCAGCCTCCATAACAATATGAGCCAATTCTTTAAAATAAGTCCCTTTACATGTATCAGGCACACACCATTCCTGCTTGTTCTTCCTCTCTGGAGATTCCTGGGGTTCAGGGTGGGGGAGAGGAGTAAGCCACTTCCAGGTAGCCTTTAAATACTGAAGTCTTCATTCTGTACTTGTGTGTGCCGGTTCACCTCGTTTGGTACTCCATTAACATCAGTTAGAGAGATGAAAAGTTTGGTCGATACTGAAGAGAACTTCCCTGGAGAGAAATAAAATTCATAGTGTGGGTGAATTAGGTGCCTCTTATATATGACATATACAGGGTGGGGGGCCCTAGAATTGAATTTATTCATAAAAATTGTGTATTTATTCTTAGATGTTTAAACTTCAAAGTCACCTTCAAAGTACTTTCCATTTGATGCAATGCACCTATTGAAGCATTTTTCCACTGCTCACAACAGTTTTTGAACTCATCAATTTTGATGCCTTTTAGTGCTTCTGTCGTTTTTGTTTTACCTCTTTCACATCGGCAAAACTTTTCCCTTTGAGGACTTTTTTCATGTGGGGAAACAAAAAAAAGTAGTTTGGGGTGAGATCGGGTGAACAGGGAGGGTGGGCACGGGGTTCATGCTGTTTTTGGTCAAAAACTGCTGAACACTCAGTGCTGTGTGGGCAGGTGCGTTCATAAATCACCCATCATGAAATAGGCAAATGCGCTGAAAGAGTCTTCAAAAAAAATTCTCTGAAACCAAACTCTCACAACCCCAGTGGGTACGCTGACACAGATGGGTTCCTAGCACACTCACTTAGCAGTGGTATGCTGTGCTACCAGGGGCCCTGTGGGGAACTGTTCCAAACGTGGGAAATGTGGCTCAGCCCCCACTTGGAAAAGCCAGTGGGGAGCGAGGTTGGCGGGCAGGACCCACGTCCACGGACAGGTTCTCCCATGGGAAATCAGGCCTGCATTGTACCTAGACTGCTATGAGACTTGCTCTTGCTAAAACTCCTCCACCCTGAATTGAGGCAGCAAATGTTTACTGAGTATCTTCACCTTCCTAAAGTCTGTGCTAAACCTCCCAAGTATGGAGTGTGAGCAACTTCCCCCTTGAGCTGTAATATCCTTCTCTTTGAAGTAATTAGTGTTCTGTCCTTTGTTGTCCTTAAAAGGTAATCACCTGTGGTGAACCTGTGCATAGTAAATGAGGACCATTCTCCATGTAATGTGCCCAGAAAAACAATAAAAGCCTGTCCAGGCAGGGGTCAGGGGCCCTCTCTTTAACTTGGAGAGCGGCCACGCAGCCCCTTTTTTTCCACGGGATTTCTGTAGTCCGTGTGTATTTGAATATAGCAACCACAACGGATCCTGCTGGCCAGGATCCACATCAGGGCCCACCCTCCAGAAGATAATTCCGGTTGTTTTGGGGTCTCCCTCATAGACCAGTGTAGCTGATACAAGTTATGTAACTACAGTAATTTGTTGGAATAGCATTGCTACAGAGTTTGCTTTGCACACAATATTAGACAAGTTTTCAAACATAATTTAATTTGCAAAGAATAATCTCCAAAGGAGTCTAAATATATCTTTAGATGTTTTCTTTGTCCTTCAAGATATATTTTCTATTTTAAAATAATGTAGCAGTGTTTAAATAATGTTTAAATCATCATTTAAAATAATGATACCAGTTTATTTAAAAACACACGTTATTGTAAAAATCTTAGAAAATACAGACAAGCAAAAAGAAAAAAAAAATCTTACATACCCCCCCTCTCAAGTTAGTCACTTTTAACATGTTGGTGTGTTTCCCTTCGATCTTTTATTGATGGGCATTGGGAATATATGTAGAGCCCCTGCGTGCATATAGTTTTTAGAAACAAAAATGGGTGTATAGTGTACACAGATTTGGCCTGCTGTTTTCAAGCAATATTTTTGAACATTTCCCTGTGACCTATTTTTGGTTGTCTCTTACCTTTTAAAAACGTTTACCTTTTCTTCCTTTCCAGTTTAGAGAGGATAACATCCAACAGAAACATGCAGGGGAGTGCAAATACATGTGTTAACCTTTTCTGAAACTGTATTTTCAAAACTTTGAAACCACTAAAGTTTTCATATTTAAATATAACACCAAGCCTATAATACAGAAGGAATATAAATAACAATCTCTTTAAGCTAAAATACAAATTCCCTGCCATGCCTTCAGATGAAATAATAAACTCAAAAGGCTGCTTTACATACATATTCTGTAGCAGGAGCTGGCAAACCAGGGCCTGTGGGCCCAGACCAGCCTGGAGCCTGCTTTTGTACAGCCTGCAGCTAACCATGGTTTTCACATGTTAAGCGACAGGAAAAAAGTCAAAATAATAATACTAATTTTTGACACATAAGTGATACTGGAGTTCAAATTTGAGTGTGCCTAAATAAAATTATATTGCAATACAGCTGTACTTACTTATTTACCTATTGCCTATGGCTGCTTTTGCACTACACAGCAGAGTGCTGACGACTGAGACCCTACGTGGCGCTCACGCCACGGCACACTGCTGCCACACGCTGCAAGTCGCAGTGACGCATTATTCCGTGCCATGCACATCGCCCTCCTGTGACATTTCATTATCTTTATTACCAGCATACGTATACCTGTAGTGTCAAAACAAACAAGAAAAAGTGGACTTAAAATATTCCGTCTTTAAGGTACAATTAAGTGTGGGTTGGTTTGCAATCAAATCTGACAGCAAAGCATTATGTTTATTAGGCAATGAGCCTATATCTGTGTTCCGAGAATACAGCGTATGTTGACATTACCAGACCAGAGTTTTCGCAGTATCCCCAAATCACTGAAAACAGTCATAAAAGTTATAAAAAGTAAATGGGATATCTCATCATAGTAAAATTTCTTCACAAAAAAGAAAAAAGAAAGAAAGAAAAGAAGGAAGGGAGGGAGGGAGGAAGGAAGGAAATGGGACTGCTTTCAATGTAAGTTTCCAAGTGGCTTATGTTAGCCAGGCAAGAAAGTTACTTACTTATGGTGTGTGGATTAAGTGATGATTCATTGCAGCAGCTGAAGAAATGTAATCAGAAAAAATAAACCTGTTTAAGACCATTAGCCTTTGGGTGAGAACAGCTGCTTTAAAGTGTTGTGGCCACAGGGAACAATATCAATAGTAAATGTAAATTATTCAGTGAAGGCAAATTGAGTGGTTTTTCCTTGGCTCTTAAGTTGGCAGGTGTTACGGATACTGCTCATTTGTGCCTGTTTGTTTAGGGAATCAATGTTTGCAGTGACTGAAGAACTAGCTTCTGTGAATCAGCTGCTTGCAACAGGTGAGAATATTTTTAAAGAAGTTAAGAAAACTTTACCTGAGGTGAAATCAGCTATGATGTGTTAAAACTTATGTCAGTAGAAACAGGCTTACTTTGACAGACTGCCACTTGAGAAAATGAAAGGTGTTTAAATCCCATGGCGATAACATCATTGTACCGTATTACCAATCAACTTTGTGGAAAACACTCAAATGTACCAGGTGTCACTGGACCAGCCGTGTCAACAATGCACTCCACATACTTTCATCAGAAGGAGCAGCTAAATATCCTCACTTGCCCTCACACACAGCGTTTGATGACTTACCAGTGGTAACGTTTTATTGTGAGCTTTGTTTTTTGGCTCAGGGCCCAGATTGGAAGTTTTTTCTAAGTGAGAAGAACCTCCCTTGACCACTATTATGTAACACTGACTGGAGGGCTTCAGAATCCATTTTTGCTAATTTGCTAATTGTGATTATTCAATGATACTTCTTAATGAAGTCAACCTAAACTTACAAGACAACACAGCACTTACATCCAAAACTTACTCTGTGGGCAAATGCGCTGAAAGAGTCTTCAAAAAAAATTCACTGAAGCCAAACTCTGTGGTGAAGTCATTTGACAATAAAAGTAAGATCTCCATCCTCACACAAATTTTAATGGTTATATTTTTCAAGCTCAAACTACAGTCTTAGCAGTATTTTACAGAGACCTCAATGTAAATACAAAGGAAATTTCTTATTTCAAGACGCATTTAGTTGTGCCATTGAGCGGCGTTCTCACATGGATCTCACACGTTAACTAGAAAACACCCAGAGAAGAATCTAATATAATCTATAACTGCCTTCCAAGAGATTAATATGCACAAGTGAAGTCACATGCCCCTGGTTTGATCTCAGTATTGGGCAGTGCTTATCTGTGTGAAAAGACTAAATTTGGGTAAAAGATTAAATGTGTAAAATCACATTACAGATCAGGATTAACAGATGAACATTTGAAATCAATTTTAACGATAGAAAATAACTTTGAACCTTAATTAAAAGAAATGTTATCTATCCATCTTTGCAAAAATGAATTTCATCTTCTTAGCAAATGTGTTTTACAAAAACTTGTACTCAATGTTATTGTTTTCAATTTCATCAATGAAAATTTGGAAATCGGTTTTCTCTCTTTTTATTTTATTTTATATTTTAAAAGACTGTATTTATATTTAAAGAGAGGAGAAGAGAGACAAAAGAAAAGAGGGAGAAACATCCACATGAGAGAGAAACATCGACAGGCTGCCTCTGGTATGTGCCTGGAGCGCCCCCACTGGGGACCAAACTCTCAATCCAGGCATGTGACCTGACTAGGAATTGAACCAGTGACCTTTGGGTTTGCAGGACAACGCCCAACCAACTGAGCCACACTGGGCAGGGGATTTGTCTCTTTTTATAAATATCTATATAATATCTTCAATTCTGTTTCTTAGCCCACAGAACCTAAAGTATTTACTATTTGAAGACCTCTGTTCTAGAGGAAGTAAAATCTGAGTGGAAAGTTAGCCACTGGGAGGGAAGAAATACTTTCAGCCAAAGAAGACAGTTTGGGCATATGAGTAAGAACCAATATAGCATGTGAAAAATAGTAAACCTATCAATACCAAATCATATAAACATGCTTCCTTCTTCTTACCTTTTTGAGCCAATCAGTAATACCACTTTCTTCCAGAAGATGGCTCCCTTTACTTTCCCAAAAGTTTGTTATGAAAAAATTTCAAACATACAGAGAATTTGAGACTATTACAGTGAACACATAAACTCACCACGTTGATTCTCTTATCAACATTTTGTTACACTTGCTTTACCTCCTATCTATTCATCTATCTATCCCTCCACCAGTCTTGCTTTTTGATATATCAGTACACCCTCCCCCATATACTTAAGCAAGTGTTTCTCACTAACTAGTGCTCAGTAGTTACTCACAATTTCCTTTCTTTCAAAGTAAAATTTACATACAGTGAAATGCTCCAGTCTCACATAAACACTTCCTGAATTTTGACAAGCTGTGTTTAACCCTCAGCCCATAGAAATATAGATCATTACCACTAACACACAAAGTTCCCCTATAGGCCTCCCCATTCAATCCTTCCTCTCCCACCCAGAAGCAGCCACTGTTCTGATGTTCTTTTTTTTCTCAGATTAGTTTTACATGGTGTAGAATTTGATATGTACAGAGTCATCCAGTATATACTGTCTTTGTCAGGCTACTTTCACTTAGTATAATGGTTTTGGAAGTCACGTTGATCTGTACCATCGATGGTTCATCCCAGTTTATTTCTGAGCAGTAGTGCATTGTGTGAGTATGTGTATTATAGTCTGCTTATGTACTCACCTGCTGATGGGGCACCTAGACTGTTTCCTGTAGGTGTTATGGATAAAGATGCTATAAAGTTTCCTGTATGAAGGTTTTTTGCTTTACTTTTTTTTAAATTACAAAATAATACAGGTGATGCTTACTTTTCCTATTTTTCAGGAATGAATTGTGGGGCTTACATCTTTTTGTCCAGAGCAGGTTATCATTGTCTGAAACTTTTTACCATGGAAAAGTAATTAAAAGGGTATGTCACAATTTATTCCCCTGCCCAACACCCAGCTTCAACAATTACTCACTCCTGGGCAATCATTTTTTCATCTGTGCCCTTACCTACTGGGCCCTCTCTCACACTATTTTAAGGCAAATCCCAGCCGTCCTGCTGTTTCATCTGTAAATATTTAGTATGTATCTGGAAAGGTAAACTATTAAAAATTAAACATAATGACAGTTTGATGATAACACCTAAAGGATTAGCATAGTATCAAAAATACAATCAGTATTCAAAATAGCTCATTGCCTGTCCAGCTTGTTTGCTCAAATTGGCCCTCAGATAAGATCCATAAGTTGCACTTGGCTGAGGAGGCTCTCAAATTTCTTTTAATCTACAGGCAGAGCCAACTTCAAGTTGTACAACCAATGTATTCACTGGGACCCATGCTCAGGATTACCCCGTACTTGGGGTTTAATGCTGTGCAGTCGCTGTTTGAAAGTAAGTAATTGTATCTTTGAATTTGTTCTGTAAGTGAAGTCCAGGAACAATAGAGCACGTACTAGAGGCCTGGAGTCTCAGCTCCCACGTGGGCCCACATCCTGGGGCCTCCTCACTTTGTACAGCCCGGTCCTAGAGAGCCGCGGGTCCTGTGGCCCGGTCAGCTGATGCCAGCCTCTGCCTCTCTGTCCCCTCTCTCCAAAGCTGGCAGCAGCACCTCATATTCCACCAGCGGCTAGATGCCCACCCACACCCCACGGTATTGCTGTTTGCTGCAGGCTGGGCCAGGAGGACGCTTGAGGGAGATGGCTGACCCCACTCCCGGGCCCCTGCTAGCAAGTGAACAAAATAATGTGAAAGGTGGAGAGACAGACTGCAGGAGAAAGGAAATAGCTTAATATTTTAGTACCTTTAACAGCATCTTTTTCCTGCTCTTGGCAAGGAGGACCCCACCCACACCGAGGGTCCTGAAAATGATGCTGGGCCCTATCCATAAGTTCTAGTTCTTGCTTTCTCTGTCTCCTTGCCCCCACCGCTGCGTCTTCATTCAATTTACATGCTATTGAAGGCATTAAGTTACCCTGTAGATGCCAATTGCACCCTGTGGAGTCGTTTCACACGTCTTCCTGTCCCCTATATTTCAAGTATAAACCTTGGTTCTCAACATCTCCCCTCTCGAGCAATTCGGCTCTCAAACAGCCTTCCAGAACAAATCAAGTTGGAGAACCAAGGTTCCACTGTAATTGGTGGTTAGGTATGAAGACTTGATTAGATGTATATTTTTTAAAAGAATGCTTTATGATTTTTAATTTTAATAATACTTCATGATTTAATAATGCTTCATGATTTTAAAGAAAGCTTCATAATTTTTCATGCTGTAAAATTATTAAGCCTAGTAATTTTCTAACCTAGTTGCTAGACATTGCTTTCAAAGCCTTCCTAGAAGTCAATGCCTGAGAATCTTGGGATTGACCAGCCTGCTGGGAACTATGGTGGTAGAATGTCATAAAGGTACCATCCCTCTTACACCTGAGCAAACCAAGTTATTGAAAGAACACACTCAGAATGCACTTACTTGGCTTCCAGGGGTGGTAAGCACAGAGACACACTATCCAGATCCCTCTTAGAGCAACGGCTGGCTGCCCAACAAGGGGCTTTGTAGCCAGCAGCACCCTCAGCTGTCAGCAGGGTCTGGCTCAGCTGCTGAGAACCACCTCCCTTAAGTCACGACTCTTAACACACATCTGGCGACTAGGCAACATGGGGGTGCAGAGAGCCTCGATCATTTGGCCCAACCTAGGGCACTCCGACAGGCAGTGTTTGTTCCTGAGCACCGACCGGGGCTGAGGTTCAGTTAGGCCAGCAATTTATTTAACTTCTTCTGCCGGATACTGCTTTCTCCCGCTGCTGGCACAGGACTTGACCCCTAATAAATATCCTGCACCCTAAGTTTGGTCTCAGTAGCTATTTCCTGAGAAGCCAGCCTGTGACACTAGGTGATGTTATACTACATATGCTATTATCTACTACTATAGGTGCATGACTCCAAAAATATATCCTATTCCTAGCTCTCCACTACACAGTTACACCTAATGTCCTATGACATCTTAAACTGAGTCTTTCCAAAACTCACCCTGTCCCCCACAACCATGTCCCTTCCCCACATCTATCTTCTTTAGACAAATGATACTACTATTCACTAAGCCCTAATTTTCACAGCTGCTGTACCTCCTGTAATATACATTAGTTTGTTAACAAATTATTCCCAAAACATAGTAGTTTAAAACCATAAACATTTATCTCACTGGTTCTGTGGGTTCGGATATCAAGAGGGTTTGTCTGGGTGGAAACTGGAAGAGTGAGGAACACCTTCTGCCCCAGAGCCTCTGGAGGGAGCCCAGAGACCTGGGTTTTAGTCCAGTGATACTGATTTTAGACCTCTGGCCTACAGAATTGAAAGAGAATATATTTCCAATGCTCTCCCAGGTCTTGTGACTTGGCCAGGATCCCTCAGGTGATCTCATTGGTCCACTGTATTGTTAGGATAAAAACAAGGGAGAAATCACAAAAGCAAAGGTAGATTTGACCTCAAAAATTAAAGCTCCTATATGCCAAAAAGCATTTTACACAAGGTTAAAATGTATATTACATACTTGTGACAAATCCCATTACTAACCCTGTTAATTGCCTTAATATACAAAGAACTCATAAAAAATAATTAAGAAAAAGCTTGTCCCAATTTAAGAAGTTAGCCAAGAATTATACATTGATAATTCACAGAAGGGAATTACAAATAAATGTCCAGTAAACATACAAATTACACTGATAATAAAAATTTCAAAATAAAACAAAGGGATACCAAGATTTATCTGATTGGCAAAAAAAGAAAAAAACATTTTTTTAAATGTTACTGCTGGTGACAGTTTATTTTGATGTGTTTTATATCTGTTGGGATTCTGGTCTACATTCCCATTTCCAACTGTATCACTATTTTGTCCTCTCATTGTAAGTTGTTTTCCAGAAACATCATTTTAATGGCTACATCATGCCCATGACATGGACAGTATATTGACCTAATAGTTCCCCGTTGCTGACATTAAGATCGTTACCATTTTCACTGACCCTCAGTGGCCTCCACCACCTCTACTTTCAAGATTGCAGCAGGAGGTTCAGGAGCTGATCAACCAGATATAGAGCTGCTGTCCAATCAGCTCCTTCTATCAAAGATGAAGACCAAGGCCAGAGAGCCCAAGGAGTTCAACCTGACTTCCCACAGGCCCTGCACCATTCCGTTGCCAGAGCCAGTCCAGTATGTGCTGGAGTTTGCAGTGGGCACAGGCTGTCCTGGCATGGAGGGTGGACCAGGTGGGCCAGTGGGGTCTAGACATTCCCAGGGCCAAGGGTGCACGGGACTCGACCAGGAGGATTCAATGCCCCCACCCCACAGAGGGAAGTCCAGCTGCCCCAGAGCCTGCCCAGTGGACTCCCACCGTCTACACGCTGAGGTCTGGTCAGTCGGCATGGAGCAAACCTGTTAGACCACGGGACCCAGATCTTTCTGGACTTGGTGCTTGGAACCCACTTTTAACCCTGTCTCAAGGTACTGCTCACTCTCCACTGTATTGTGCTCCTGGGGTTGCTCTTGGGGATGAGGGGAAATGCTCTTTTCCCTCTCAGTGAGAATTGTCAGTGTGGTGAGGCCAGGGTGTCCCGTGAAGTGTCAACAGCTACATGCAGGTGGTGCTTAGTGTCAGCTCTCTGTAGTTCACTGCCACTGCCTCACAGCTGCAGAGACCCTGCCCACCTCACAGCACTGTTCCAAGGGTCAAATTAGACCAGGGCCCTGTGCAGACCCAACCAGCTGGAGAGTGTGATGATTTGTGGGGCGCAGTGAGTGCCACCCTGTGCCATACAGCACACCCTCACCGGGACACTTCCTTGGCATTCCAACACAATTTATTATTTAAAACTCCTCATATATGCAATGAACATCATGCCACCTCCACCCCAAGATGTGACCCACATTGCACCTCATCTGCCATACTGTGCAGTTCTGGGGTGGGTGTAGGCAGGGTCCTTACCTCTACCTGCTTTCGCATGTTGCCTGGAGGGCAAAAATTTTCAGAAGCCCTTGCACTTTACCTTAGAAGCTCTCAGGAGCATGGACCTCAGCCTGCTGCCCACACCACTGCTGGACCTTGATTGGAATGATTCGGCCTCTCGCCCTAGGGCACAGTGCCTGTCCTCAGCCTGGAGGAGCTCAGTCAGGGGCACCTCTGTGCTCAGGGCTGGAGTTTCCTTAGGATCTTGCTGCCAGTCTTCCACCTCAACACATGGTATGTCCAGAGAGGCCTGGTACTTATCAAAACTCCACTAGACCACAGATCTCCCCAGATGAAAAGGTTCCCCTAAGTGATATGCCACCAGGAAATCAGGCTGAAGTTCCTCCCAGACCAAAGGTCTTCAGGCTGGGGCACCATCGGGGAACCAGGAATATCGCCAGGGCCGAGGCTGCTAGGAAGCACTGGAATATTTGTGAGGCCACTCTTTTCACTCCCTGTACCTTCTGAGGTAACATCTATGGTGGACACTTTGGTGATTGATGGGATGAAGGAGGGTGAGTATTAAATATTTTTCCTTGACCAGATAGCACCCTCTCCACCATCTCACCTGACAACTGCAGACAGGCGACTACTCAGGGAACATCAAGGAACACTTTGGTGCTCAGTTCCAAGTGTGCATGTTTGTGGCACCCTGAATGTCAGTTAGTGGGAGTCTTACACTCCCTTGGTGGACCAGGGCATCCAAGGGGAGATCTTATTCTTAGTAAAATCATGTGGGAAAAGGTTCAGTCTTTGAGATGGCAGAGGAATAAGTGGAAGCTACACTAACTTCTTCCCAGGACTAGTCTGGAATTACAACTAAATAGAAGAGAAATCATACTGAATAAACAACTGAACACTAGCTGGAGAGAAGCCTTACAACCACGGACAGACAGAAGAAACCTCTTCATCACAATGAGACTGGTAGGGAGTGTGGAAGAGGCACGAGAGAGCTAGCTGGGCTCCCACAGGTGGCAGCAGAAGTTCTGCAGGAATATTTCAGTGGCCAGGCGGTTCCCCCTGAGAAGTGTGGGGTCTCAACCCCAAGCTGGACTTCCCAGCCTACAGTACCAGAGCCAGAAAAGTACCCAGATAACATCTAGCTGTGAAAAGCAGCAGGATTTCTGTCTGACAGGGAGGGACAGCTGGAGATGCAGAGAGCCTTTTAAAAGGTCAACACACAAAATTTCATTTGCAACCACTTACCCTGGGTTCTGGCAGGGGGAGGGCAGAGTGGACTAGAGACACTTGAGGAGAGTCTGGGGTTGGTGGCTCTGGGGAGAGAACTAAAGGAACAGCCACCAGGATCCCTCTGCTGAGTCATTCCCCATACTGCAGAAGCCATCTTTCTCAGAGCACTGCTCTCCAAGTACAATCAGTCTGAGGGGAAGCAATAGTCCCACCCACAGGAATTACTCTACCCCACCCTTTGGAGTTTAAGCTGGGCTGCTGATTACAACTTGAGGCTATATCACTGATTTGTTTAACAACTAAGGAGGAAAATAAAAAGAAACAGCCAAAACGGGGATATAAAGAAACAGAATCCTAATGAAAGAATAAGAGAATTCTCCAGAAGAAGAACTAGATGAAATGGAGGCAAGCAATTTATCAGATAGAGAGTTTAGAGTAATGATTATAAAGATATTCAACAGCATGAAAAAAGACATAGAAATCATAAAAAAGGACCAGTCAGAAATAAATAATGAAATATCTGAAATAAATAATACACTGGAAGGAATAAACAGTAGGTTAGATGAAGCAGAGGATCTAATCAGTGATTTGGAAGACCAGGTAGAAAAAAAATACCTAGGCAGAGCAGCAAAAAAAATTAATTAATTAAAAAATAAAAATAATGAGCAGAGCTTAAGAAACATTTTGGACAACACAAAGCATAACAACATCCCCATTATGGGAATCCCAGAAGGAGAAGAGAACGAGCAAGGGACCAATAATATATTTGAAGAAACAATGACCAAAAACTTTCCTAATCTGGTGAAGGAAAAAGACACACAAATCCAGGTAACTCAGAGAGTGTCGAACAAGTTGGACCCAAAGAGGCCTACACTGAGACACATCATAATTAAAATGACAAGGCTTAAAGACAAGGAGAGAATCCTAAAAGCTGCGAGAGAAACACAGGTAGTTGTGTATTAGGGAGCACCAATTAGACTGTCATCTGATTTCTCAACAGAAACATCGCAGGCCAGAAGGGAGTGGCATGAAATATTCAAAGTGACAAAAAGCCAGGACATAAACCAAGGCTATTTCACCCAGCGAGGCTATCATTTAAAGTTGAAAGAGAAATAAAGAGCTTCCCAGACAAGAAAAAGCTGAAGGAGTTTGTTAACACCAAACAAGTACTGCAACAAATGTTAAAGGCCTTGATTTAAGAAGAAGGAGAAGAAGAAAAAGAGAAAGAAAAAAAATGAGGAAAATAGTCTAAGAATAAAATAGCACTAAATACATATCTATCAATAATTGGTTTAAATATGAATGGCTTAAATGCTCCAAGAGACATAGGGTAGCTGAATGGGTAAGAAAACAAGACCTGTATATATATCCTGCCTCTCAGAGACCCATCTTAGATCGAAAGATACACACAGACTAAAAGTAAAAGGGTGGAAAAAGATATTTCATGCAAATAGAAAGGAAAAATAAGCTGGGCTAGCAATATTTATATCCAACAAAACAGACATTAAAACCACACCTATAGTAAGAGACAAAGAAGAACACTACATAATGATAAAGGGAACAACCCAATAACAGGATATAACCCTAGTAAACAATGATACACCCAACATAGGAGCATCTAAACGTGTAAAGCAGATCTTGTTGGACATAAAGGGGGAGATGGGCAGAAACACAGTCATAGTAGGGGACTTTAACACCCCATTGACTTCAATGGACAGATCTTCCAGGAGAAAAACAACAAGGAGACAGTAGCCCAAAGACACACTAGATCAAATGGATTTAGTTGATATCTTCAGAGCATTTCACCCCACAATGGCAGAATGTACATAGTTTTCAAGTGTACATGGAATGTTTTCTTGGAAAGACCACATTTTAGGACACAAGAGAAGTCTCAATAAATTTAAGAAGATTGAAATCATATCGAAGACTTTCTCTGACCACAGTGTTATGAAACTGGAAATCAAACACAAGAAGAACAATGAAAATTGCAAAGACATGGAAGCTAAGTAACATATTATAAAACAATGAATGGGTCAACAAGGAAAGCAAGGAAGAAATCAAAAGATACCTTGAAACAAATTAAAATCAGGACACAACAATTCAAAATCTGTGGGACACTGGGAAAGCAACCCTAAGAGGGAAATTCATAGCATTACAGGCCTATCACAAAAATAACAAGAAAAAGCTCAAATAAACAATCTAACTTCACAGTTAAAGAAACTTGAAAAAGAATAACAAGCAAAGCCCAAAGTGAGTAGAAGGAAGAAAATAATAAAGATCAGAGCAGAAATAAGTGAAATAGAGTCTAAAAAAATGATACAAATGATCAATGAATCCAAAAGCTGGTTCTTTGAAAAGATAAACAAGATTGACAAACCTCTAACCAGATTCATCCAGAAAAAAAGAGAAAGTATCCAAATAAATAAAATCAGAAATGAAAGACGAGAAATAACAACTGACAGCAAAGAAATACAAATGATTGTAAGAAAATATTATGAACAATTATATAAGAACAAACTGGACAACCTGGACAAAATGGATAAATTCCTAGAAACATATAGTCTGCTAAAATCAAATCAGGAAGAACCAGAGAATCTGAATAGACAGATTACACCTAATGAAACTGAAGCAGTAATCAAAAAACTCCCAAGAAGCAAAAGCCCTGGAACAGATGGCTTCACAGGTGATTTTTACCAAACATTCTGAGAACACCTCTCCCTGTCAATTATTCAGAAAATTCAAGAGGAGGGAAGGCTCCCAAACTCAACTTATGAGTCCAGCATCATCCTAATTCCCAAACCAGAGAAAGACACTACAAAGAAAGAAAATTATAGGCCAACATCCCTGATGAACATAGACAATCAAATCATGAACAGAATATTAGTAAAACAAACACAGCAATGCATCAAAAAGATCATACACCATGATCAAGTGGGATTTATTCTGAGAATGAAAGGTTGGTACAACATTTACAAGTCAATAATTGTGATTCACCACATAAACAAAATAAAGTTTAAAAAAGTTTATTTTTTAATAAAGTTTTTATTAAGTTTTAATAAAAGTTTTAATAAAGTTTTTCTGCATATCAATAAATGCAGAAAAAGCATTTGATAAAATGCAGCACCCATTTATGATAAAAAGTCTCAGCAAGGTGGGCATGGAGGGAACATTCCTCAACATAATATAGCCCATATATGACAAATCCACTCTAAGCATCATATTCAATGGGAAAAAAAAGTATACCCGTTCCCTTAAAAATTGGAAATAAGACAGGGATGTCTGCCTTCACCTCTCTTATTCTATGTAGTACTGGAAATCCTAGCCACAGCAATCAGACAAGAAGAAGAAATAAAAGGCATCTAAATTGGAAAGGGAAAAGTATAACTCTTTATTTGAAGATAACATGATACTGTACATAGAGAACCCTAAAAATTCCACCAAGAAACTACTAGAACTGCTAAATGAATTCAGTAAAGTAGCAGGATACAAAATTGATATCCAGAAATCAGTTGCATTTTTATATGCCAATAATGAACTCACAAAAAGGGAAATCAAGAAAACAATCCCATTCATAATTGCTTCAAAAATAAAATACCTAGGAGTAAATCTAACCAAGGATACAAAAGACCTGTACCTGGAAATTTATAAGTCACCGAAGAAAGAAATTGAAGAAGATACAAGTAAGTAGAAGCACATACCATGTTCGTGGATAGGAAGAATTAACATCATTAAAATGTCCATCCTACCCAAAGCAATCTATAGATTCAATGTAATTTCTATCCAGATTCCAATGATATATTTCACAGAACTAGAGCAAATATTTCAAAATTTTATATGGAACCACAAAAGGCCCCACACAGCAACGGCAATACTGAGAAAGAAGAACATAATTGGAGGAATGATGCTGTCAATCAAACTACACTATAAAGTCATAGTAATCAAAAGAGCATGGTATGGGCATAAAACAGACACAAGATCAATGGAATGGAATAGAGAGCCTCAAAATAAACCCACACATTTACAGTCAATCAATATTTGACAGAGGAAGCAAGCACATGCAATGAGCTGCAGACAGTTTATTCAGTAAATAGTGTTGGGAAAATTAGACAAATAGGTGCAGAAAAATGAAACTAGGCCACGTTCTTACACCACACACAACAATAAATTCAAAATGCATCTAAGACTTAAATGTTTGACTTGAAACCATAAAAATCCTGTAAGAAAACATAGGCAGCAAAATATCAGACATTGTTTGTAGCAGTATTCTATCAGATATATCTCCCCAGGCAAGGGGAACAAAAGAAAAATAAACAAATGGGACTACATCAAACAAAAAAGTTTTGCACAGCAAAGGAAATCATTCAACAAAATAAAAAGACAACCCACAGAATGGGAGAACATATTTGCCAATACGTCTGATAAGGGGTTAATATCCAACCTTTATAAAGAACTTACAAAACTCAACACCAAAAAAATAATAATAATAATAATAACCCAATTAAAAAATGGGCACAGAGCCTCAATAGACTCTCTCCAAAGAGGTCATACATATTGCCAATAGACATATGAAAAGATGCTCAATGTCACTAATTATCAGAGAAATGCAAATTAAAACCAGACGACTGAGATATCACTACACTCCTTGTTGGAATGGCTATCATCAATAAATCAACAAACAAGTGCTGGTGAGGATGTAGAGAAAGGGGAACCCTTTTGTACTATTGGTGGGAATGCAGACTGGGGCAGTCACTATGGAAAGCAGTATGGAGATACCTCAAAAAATTAAAAATGGATATGCCTTTTGACCCAGCTATCCCACTTCTTGGAGTATATCCAAAGGAACCCCAAACACTAATTCAAAAGAATATTAGCACCCCTGTGTTCATTGCAGTGTCATTTACAATCTCCAAGATATGGGAGCAGCCAAAGTGTCCATCAGTAGATGAGCGGATAAAACAGTTTGGGGCATTTACACAGTGGAATAGTACTTGGCCATAAAAAAGAAAATTTTACCCTTTGTGACAGGATGGATGGACCTGGAGAAAATTATGCTAAGTGAATGAAGCTAGTCAGAGAAAGACAAACACCATATGATTTCACTCATCTGTGGAATCTAATGAACAAACTGAATTAACAAGGAAAATTGGTACAGACTCATAGATGGAGAGCAGAATGAAAGCTGGTTGGCTCATGCAGGTGAGGAGATGGAGCGATTGAGCAAAAAGGAAAAGGACTCATGGACATGGACTACAGTGGGGTGACTGCTGGTGGAGAGGGCATAGGGGACTAAATGGTAATGGAAAAAATACAATAAAGATTAAATTTTAAAAATCACTTGTATTTAAAATAATCACACATGGCCTTATGATGTAATATATGGTATCAAAAACATAAACATGGTGGGGGTGAGTTAAAAATTTAGTGCTTCTAGAATGCATTCATACTTAAGTGACCATCAACTTAAATAGACTGCTAGGGATACAGGTTGTTATACATGAAGCTGATGGTAACCAAAAATCAAAAACTTATAGTAATAGATGCACACAAATAAAGAGAAAATAATCAAAATGTAACACTAAAGAAAATCATCAAAATACAAGAGGACAGAGAAAGAGGAAAAAGAAGTAGAAAACACTACAAAGACAACCAGAAAACAATAAATTAAATGGCAATATGTACCTATCAATAATTACTTTAAGTGTAAATGGAGTAAATTTACCAATCAAAAGATATGGGATGGATGAAAGGATAAAAATAATAAACAAGACCCATATATACAACACTCTCTTCATAGCTAAAAATACAGACTGAAACTGAAGGGATGGAAAAATATATTTCTTGCAAATGAAAACAAAGAAGCTGATAGTAATACCTATATCAGACAAAATAGACTTCAAACCAAGGAGTCTAATAAGAGTCAAAAAAGGAATTTCTTATAAGAAGATCAATCCAACAAGAGGATAAGGTACTTGTAAAAATCTATATACCCAACATAGAAGCACCTAAATACATGAAGCAAATATTAATAGACATATGAATGTGTCTATATTAATATAGACATATGTTAATATGTCATAATTAACATACATCTATGTTAATATAGAGAGTGATAGTAATGCAATAATTGTAGGAAACTTTAACACTTTACTTACACCAATGGGTGGATTCTAGACAGAAAACCGATAAGGAAACATTGGCTTATCATCAGGAAAATGTGAATCAAAATAAAGTATCTCTTCATAATTGTCAGAATGACTATTACCAAAAAGTGAACAAATAACAAGTGTTGGCAGGGAGGTGTAGAAAAGAGCAACATTGTGTGTTGTTGATGGGATTCCTCAAAAAAATTAAAGAATAGAACTACTTTATGGCCCAGAAATTCCATTCTGGGCACTTACCTGAAGAAAACAAAACAAAACAATAGTTCAAAGAGATATATGCACCTCTATGTTCATTGCAGCTTTATTTGTAACAGCTAAGATATGGAAGCAACCTGGGTGTCCATCAACAGATGACTGGACGAAGAAGATTAACTGAGAGGGTATTACACTAAGTGATAAAGATCAGACATAGAAAGACAAATACTATATGCTCTCCCTATAAATGGAAACTTTTTTTTAAAAAAAGGAACTCCACAGGTACAGAAAATAGATTGGTGATTGCCAGAGTTGGGGGTTGGTGGTGAGTAAAATGAGTGATTTTATTCATATGAGGAAACTAAAAAAAAAAGCAAACAAAACAAAACAAAAATAGAGAATAACTGATGATAGCCAGAGAGGAGGTGATGGGAAGATGGGAGAAAAAGATGAAGAGGCATAAGAGGTACAAACTTCCAGTTATAACAGTAGTCACACATAAAATGTACAGCCTAGGGAAATAGGAAATAATTGTAATGTCATTGTATTGTGACAAAAAATAATTTTTAAAAAATTTAATAGTGTTAATGTGCTGTGTGTCAAGTTATTTCCCTAAAGTTTCCAAGGTATATAGTGGATTTATTAATATACATATTCAGACATTTTATTTTTGGAAAATTTTGTCAGATTAGGATTTTAATAATTCTAATTCATTGATTTATTCTTTTTCAGGGGCTCATTATATACGTATTGGATTTTTTTGCCTATCAGGTATACCAATCATTTTTTCTCTGATCATTTTTTAATGTCTTTTTACTTTCTCATTTTCAGTATTTTCTGCCTAGTGTTTTCCTTTTTGTAAATTATATTTTATTGATTATGCTATTACAGTTGTTCCAATTTTTCCCCCTTTGGTCCCCTCCACCCAGCACCCTTCACTCCCTCAGGCAATCCCCACACCATTGTTCATGTCCATGGGTCATGTGTATAAGTTCTTTGGTTATCCCATTTCCTATATTGTCTTTTACATCCCCATGTCTATTCTGTAACTACCTATTTGTACTTATTAATCCCCTCACCTCCTCATCCATTCTTTGACACCCCCCTTCCCATCTGGCAACCATCAAAATGCTCTCCATATCCAGAATTCTGTCTCTGTTCTTGTTTGCTTAGGTTTTTTTTTTTCTTTTTAGATTCAGTTGTTGATAGATATGTATTTATTGCCATTTTAGTGCTCATAGTTTTGATCTTTTTTTTCTTAAATAAGCCCCTTTAATATTTCATATAATGATGGTTTGGTGAGGATGAACTCCTTTAGTTTTTTCTTGTGTGGGAAGCTCTTCATCTGCCCTTCATTCTAAATGGTATCTATGCTGGTTAGAGCAATCTTGGCTGTAAGCCCCTGCTTTTCATGACTGAATATTTCTTACCAGTCCCTTCTAGCCTACAAAGTCTATTTTGAGAAATCAGCTGACAGTCTTATGGGAACTCCCCTGTAGGTAATTAACTTCTTTTCTCTTGCTCCTTTTAAGATTCTCTCTTTAGAGAACCAAGATGGCGGCGTAGGTAGACACACTGTGCCTCCTCACACAACCAGAACTGATAGAGAATCGAACGGCAAGGGGGTCCGACACCAAGGATATAAAAAATAAACATTCATCCACACCGGTAGAGGGGCAGAGATGGGCACCGGGGTGGAGAGGACTCGCGTGGCTGTGGCGGGACCGAGACTGGTGGAGTGTGGGACAAACTGAGCAGGCAGTCCGAGCACTAGCAGACCCTGCGGCCCCACATTCGCACAGATAAACCGAGAGGGCCAGACTCAGAGTGGCGGAGAACGGGGCAGGAAGAGCAGCGGGTAGCACCCTGTGGCCCCACACTTACACACAGATAAACCAGGACAAACGGCGGGGATCGAAGCAGACCACACAACCCAGGGCTCCAGCGCGGCAAAATAAAGCCTCAAACCTCTGATTGAAAACGCTCATGGGGATTGGGGTAGCAGCAGGAGAGACTCCCAGCCTCACGGGAGAGGTCGCTGGAGAGACCCACAGGGGCCTAGAGTGTGCACAGGCTCACCCACTCAGGAACCAGCACCAGAGGGGCCCAGATTGATTGTGGGAAATGGAGGGAGTGGCTGAAACCCGGTGGAGAGTGGAGTGGGCGTCTTTGCTCCCTCTCAGCCCCTCCCCCACATACAGCATCACAGCGCAGCCACCAGCGTTACCCCACCCCGTTGAACACCTAAAGCTCCGCCCCTTAAAGTAACAGAAGCGCCAAGACCAAAAAAAAAAAAAAAAAAAAAAAAATGGCCCAAATGACAGAACACTTCAAAGCTCCAGAAAAAATACAACTAAGCGACGAAGAGATAGCCAACCTATCAGATGCACAGTTCAAACCACTGGTTATCAAGATGCTCACAGAATTGGTTGAATCTGTTCGAAAAACAGATGAAAAAATGAAGCCTATGCTAAGAGAAACAAAGGAAAATGTACAGGGAACCAATAGTGATGCGAAGGAAACTGGGACTCAAATCAACAGTGTGGACCAAAAGGAAGAAAGAAACATCCAACCAGAAAAGAATGAAGAAACAAGAACTCGGAAAAATGAGGAGAGGCTTAGGAACCTCCAGGACATCTCGAAACGTTCCAACATCCGAATTATAGGGATGCCAGAAGGAGAAGAGGAAGAACAAAAAATTGAAAACTTATTTGAACAAATAATGAAGGAGAACTTCCCTAATCTGGCAAAGGAAATAGACTTCCAGGAAGTCCAGGAAGCTCAGAGAAGAAGCCCAAAGAAGCTGGACCCAAGGAGGAACACACCAAGGCACATCATAATTACATTCCCTAAGATTACACAGAAGGAGAGAATATTAGAAGCAGCAAGAGAAAAGGAGACAATTACCTACAAAGGACTTCCCATAAGACTGTCAGCTGATTTGTCCAAAGAGACCTTACAGGCAAGAAGGGGCTGGCAAGAAGTATTCCAAGTCATGAAAGGCAAGGACCTCCATCCAAGATTACTGTATCCAGCAAAGCTATCATTTAGAATGGAAGGGAAGATAAAGTGCTTCTCAGATAAGGTCAAGTTAAAGAAGTTCATCATCACCAAGCCCTTATTATATGAAATGTTAAAGGGACTTATCTAAGAAAAAGAAGATAAAACATATGAACAGTAAAAATGACAGCAAACTCACAGTTAGTAATGACCACACCTAAAACAAAAACAAGAGCAAACTAGGCAAACAACTAGAACAGGAACAGAACCATAGAGATGGAGATCACATGGAGGGGTGTCAATAGGGGAGTGGGAGGGGGAGAGGGGGGGAAAGGTACAGAGAATAAGTAGCATAGATGATAGGTGGAAAATAGACAGGGGGAGGGTAAAAATAGTGTAGGAAATGTAGAAGCCAAAGAACTTATAAGTATGACCCATGGACATGAACTATAGGGGGGGAATGTGGGAGGGAGGGGGTGGGCAGAATGGAGTGAAGTGGGGGGGGGAAATGGGACAACTGTAATAGCATAATCAATAAATATATTTTTTAAAAAAAGATTCTCTCTTTATATTTAAACTTTGGCATTTTAATTATGATATGTTTTGGAGTGAGCCTCTTTGTGTCCATCTTGTTTGGGACTCTGTACTTCTCAGATTTGCATGTCTATTTTCTTCACCAAATTAGGGAAGCTTTCTTTCATTATTATTTTTTAATTAAAGATTTAATTTATTCATTCTTAGAAAGACAAAGGGAGAGAGAAATAGAGGGAGAGAAACATTGATGTGCAAGAGATACATTGATCTGTTGCCTCTCTTACACCCCCTACTGTGGACCTGGCCTGAAACCCAGGCATGTGCCCTGACTGAGAATCAAAACAGCAACCTTTCAGTTTGCAAGTCGGCACTCAGTCCACTAAGCCACACCAGCCAGTGCTGTTTCATTATTTTTTCAAATAGATTTCCAATTTTTTTCTCCAATTCCAATTGCTCTTTCTCTTCTCCTTCTAGCACCCCTATGATGTGAATGGTGGAATGCTTGAAGTTGTCCCAGAGGCTGTTTATACTTTCCACGTCTTTTTTGGATTCTTTTTTTTCTGATCACTTGCTTTTGCTTCCTTATGTTCCATACCATTGGTTTGATTCTCAGCTTCGTTCACTCTACTGTTGATTCCCTATAAGTTCTTTATTCAAATAGTGCATCCTTTGTTTCTGACTGGATCTTTTTCATGCTGTTGAGGTCCTCACTAAGTTCCTTCAGCATATTTATAACAAGTGTTTTGAACTCTGCATCTAGTAGATGTGTCCCCCTTTTGTTCAGTGTTTTTTTCCTTGTGTTTTGTTCTGTTCTTTCATTTGGGCCATATTTCTTTGTCTCCTCATTTTGCCAGCCTCTAAGTGTTTGTTTCTATGTATTAGAACTGCTGTAGGTATTAGAACTATGTAGGTAAAGCTGCTGTGACTCCCTGTCTGGGTAGTGTGGCCTCATGTAGTAGGTGTTCTGTAGGATCCAGCAGCACAGCCTCCTCTGTCACACAAGCTGGATACTGTAGGTTTGCCCTCCATGAGAGCTGAGTACACCCTCTTCTTTAATTGTACCTTGATTGCTGTTGGGAGGTCAAGGGGAGGGATTTACCCAGGCTGGTCAGCTATGACCACTGACCTCCAAACTATGCCATCCATGGAGGATCAGGTATAGGTGCTCTGACAAGGTCCATAGCTGTCCACTGGGTGCACAGGCTCTGAGGTCTCCCAGGTGTTGTAGGCCAAGGTCAGCCCCAACATGTGTTCTTCCCAGGGCCACCCTGCATGAGCTATACAGCAATCTGAGATGGTTGCTCCTTGTACTGGGCTTGGAGATTCCCAGGGGAAACTAAACTGTGACTCTAGGCTGATGGCTGCTAGTGCCATGCCTGGGGCCAGTTAGCATAGGTGTGGGGACCAAGGGGCTTTCTGAGGCTGCCTGTGGCTTGTTTGAGAAGATTTAGGAGGTTGTGAAGCATGAGCCAAGACTAGCCATTCATATGGAAAAGTCACAGTTAACAGCTAGGGTGGGCCAGTAAATTAGGTGGGATGGAGTCTTAGGGGATCTCAAGGGTAGGGCAAACAGTGTTAGCCAGGTTGATGGAGTATCAGATATGGCACCCACCTGCCAGCTCTGTGGCTCTGTGGGGGGGAGGGTTCACAAACAGGGCAGTGGCCTCTGCCCACCTTTCTGTCTGGGAGAAAGCTGTCCCTTAGCTCTCACCTTAATGCCAGACACTTAAGTTTCTCCCTTTATGCCACGGGTGTCTTTCAAGCTGCTACCCCAGTGTTCCAAGGGAGTGAGTCTGAGTAAGTCACTGTGTAGGTTCTTTAAGAGGAACTCCTTGGGACCTAATAGTTTCATTCCCCGACTTAATCCCCGCTAGTTCCAGAAATTATGGGCACTTATCTTCCTGGCACTACCCTGGTCTGGGGAGCCTGGTGTGGGCTGATACTCCTCACTCCTGAGATATTCCTCCCAAGTTTTTATCCACCACATGTGGATGCAGGACCAGACTGTTCTGCATTTCTTCCCCTCCTACCAGTCTGGATGGATGTGAGTTCTTTAATTCCGTAGTTGTCAAACTTCCATTCAACTTGATTTCTGATGGTTCTGAGTGGTGGTTGTTCTATATTTAGTAGTAATTTTGATGTAGTTGTGTAAGGAGGTGAACAGTGCTTACCTATGCCTCCATCTTGACCAGAAGTCTACATCTATTTACTTGTTTTTCTCACTTGGCTTTTTTCATTAGTTTTCTCAATGTTTTTACAATATTATTCATCTATGCATAAAATGACCAAAATTTAATCAACTACCAACAATATAATAGTTTGTGTTTACCATGTTTACTATGTCCTTTCTCTGTTGATCTATAGTGAAATGAACATTTTAAATTTCTAGGTCCTTCCTTGAAGGAGAGTTTCTAGTGTCCTCTGATTTTGTGATTCTCTTATGTTTCTTTAGATCCCTTAATTTTCTTCTCTATCTTTACTACCAAGCCCGGTAGGGGTTCCTCCTTCTTCCATGTGACTCCTTCCACAGATGTGATGCAGACTGCTTATTGTACTTCCACAGTTATAGGTCCCTTCTTTTTGAAACCTTATAGCCTTTGCTCTTAACTATCAAATTTCAGGCTGGTTCTTAGTATTTCCTCTACTCAGGATGTATCTTTCTATTTCTGGGATTGATGTTATTGATGTTCTGCTACTCTGAGGCCTTAGTTCTTCTTCTTTTTTATTCTTCCTCTTTCTTCCTCCTCCTCCTCTTCTTCCTTCTTATCTCTTTTTCAGTAGAGTCTCCCTGTAGTCATTAGTCTGGTTCAATCTTCAGAGTGGGTTTTGGCTATAATTTATTGCTTATCTGTAAATTAAACTTCATACTATGTATACTGTATACCTTATATTAAATTGTGTTTCATGGATATTTTTGTTCTCTTTGTTCAGTGGTCAGCTTATGTATATGTGTATTTGTATGTATGTATATATATATATATATTTATTTATTTATGAGGATGTGTGAAGAGATTTGAAATTTTCCAGTTTCTATTAACCCTTGGAACCATAAAGATAAAAATGATTAAATTAATTTTAGAAGCCACAGTAGTTACTGTTTGGTGACACAGGGTACGAATAAACAAAGATTAAATGAATCTGTTCTATATCTTTCTCAAAAATTCTCTGGATGAGATAGCATAGTACAGAGGTAAGTCAGATGCATTTTAAGGGTGGAAGAGAAAAGCTACTATATTCTTCTGAAAGATGATATTTGGGACACTGTGACCTTCATATACCCTCTATATTTTAATAAATACCCTTTATTGCAGTATAAGAGCCTCCTTACATGCTTGATTATTGGAACAAAATTATGTTTATAATCTCTTACAACAGGGTCAGTGGTGGTATACTATTTGTAAAGGTAGTGGCTAGGCTATAGCACCTGAACATTTAGTCTAATCCATATAGGGCTTTTCATTATTGGAAGCTGGATTAAGAAGATGTTAAAATTTACTGCTATCTTTAGAGAATTCTATACATTTCTCAACTATTTGTGACTCTACCTTTAAATTCCACAGAAATTATACTTGGTAGTGTGTAATACCTTAGACACTGTTAACAAAAAATCAGAGAAGTAAATCAGTATGTGATCAAGCTCTTACTGGAGTGGGTAAAGGTAGATAAACCAAACCTGCTGTCAGTATAATATTAAAGTTCAAGCTAAGGCCTAACAAGTCAAACTAGATAATTTTCTCTATGACAATACAAGTTGAATCTTTATGCAATATAATACTTGGATTCTGCAGAAAGGTTCATCTATGTTATCTATATACATTCTATAAATATTTATTTACACTAAACAACACTTGGGGATATCACTAGCCTGCCAACATGTTTATGTCGGTTATCACTTGGCAACCAGAGGGCTGGTCAACATAAAAGGATAAACAAGCATCCTACATAGGATAACCTGAAGAGGGTGTTAAACAAAGTCAGGGGAGACAGATAAAACATTTGAAAGTTTGCAAAGTAAACACTTCCTTAGGGCAAATTACTACAGATTTCATAGTTACCTGTTTAGTGGTCAGTAGTGTATGTACTTTTATTTTTATCAATAAATTTTTCAAGCATTGAAGATTATAAATTTTCATGTGCCCAAAAAAGAAGTCAAAGTAAACTGGGAAAAAAAATTTTAAAAGATAAAAACCTTCTGTCTCCTAGTTTGGTGAGCAATAAAGCTGGGTTTTTAAGCATATTTTTAAGTGGCTCAGAAATGTTGGAGCAAGCCTTTTGGGATAGTTAGCTCCTGACAAAGAGGAAGCCTTGTTAAGGTCAATAACCGGGAGTATAATTAAGTGAGAAGAGCCTGGCCCAGGAAAAAGTCACTTGGTTCTTGACCTGTGGAGATGTTGGCATAGGGGTGCTCTTTTTCGCTATCTTAATTCATGTAGGATTGTTAGAGACCAAGGATGAAACCGACTACAATGACTGAAATACAGATTATATTCAAGCCCTGTTATACCAGCCTGAGAGTGATCATCTTTGCTTTTATGGAAAAAAAATTTAACAAGGTGCCATGAGAATGATAATCATTTGAGCTAATGAGACACTACCCAAGGGAAATTTGCAAAAGTTTGGTGCAGAGTAGTAGATAACAGTTTCACTAAGTAACTTTCCAATTCTCATATGAGCATTATTAGTAGATATATCCTTCAGTCCCCAAAACATCTCTAAATGAGTTCTGGGCTGATAATGAGAGACTTTAAGTCAAGATCCAAATTATATAGGGTGTTGATTAATAAAACACTTATTAATTGCAACCCTCATTAATCCTGATTTAAATCAGGTCCTTGTCAACTGGGGATTCTCATTTGTTTCTTCCTTCCTGAACTCTATCATTGTCAGTCTCTTTGCAATCTCTGGCTCTTTGCAATTCAGCTATGGTATGAATTGAGGAAAGTAGTTGATTGACTTCTAAAATATACTTGGAAAAGACCAGTTTTCAATCTGTATGTATACATATTGTTGAATTCTTATTATTGACTTCAGAAACTTTCTCAGTCCTTTAAATCATCAGTATGACTTCCTCTAAAGTTTCAAAATGAACTTCTTCAGAAGTTAACTTTGGGAAGCAAGAAAGCAAGACTATGTTTAATCAACAAAACAAAAAAGCAAGCGAAATATAACCAAAAACATTGAATTAAAGAACAAACTGACAGTCACCAGAGGGGAAGGGGGAGACGGATAAGGGGGAAACATAGGGGAAGGTCCATCAAGAACATGTATACAGGACACATGGACGAAGCCTAAGGGGGTAGGCTTGGAGGTGGGTGGGGCAGGTGGCTGAGGTGGGGTGAAAATGGAGAAAACTGTACTTGAACAACAATAAAATAAAATAAAATAAAATGGGTATAACTATGATTTGGTCTGTCAGATTCAGGGAGAAATTATTATAATGTAGGTATCTTAATTTCTGCAACTTTCAATGAGAACTAAGGTAATAAAAAATAATAAAATATATCACACATTCTAGACTGTTGTACATTATCAATAATCCATGAAGTGTTGTTTTATTTGATCTTCTTTGCTCTCTACATATTGCTTGTCTCTGTTATTTTCAGTTCACACATCTGCCACATACACCTAAGGAAAAGGCAAAATATTTATCCCCCAAACTTCTTACCTCCTGTTTAGTTAAATAGTTATGTTGTTTCCTTTATAAAGCACCTATATCTACCCTCCTGCCTCCAGAGATGTTTGTCTAATTTATTCTGCCATAAAATTCTCCTTATTATCTTCTAGTGTCTTCCTACCATTCCAGATAAATATTGCTGTCTTAATCCTTTCATTGGCCAATCTAATTTTTTGCTTTCTATAATGTTCCTTCTTTTTTCTTTTTGTAAAATTTTAGTCTTTATTCAACATTTTGCAACTTTTTCCATTCAGATGAACATCATTCTATGCATGTTACTTGTCTTTGTACTTCACACTAATGTTGAATTCCTTCAAGTAGCAAATATGATGACAATGGCTTCTTGTTCCATTTACTAATCTAGAAATCCTCAGTAAATATTTTTTTAGGTTCTACTGATTCCCAGCACTTTAAGCTCTCTCTCTCCCTCAGAAATTATGAACCCCAGGGCACTAAAAAGAAGTAGACTTACCCTGACTGGTAAGGCACCATCCTGCAAATGAAAGGTTTGCTGGTTCAATTCCCAGTCAGGGAACATGCCTGGCTTGTGAGCCAGGTCCCTGGTGGGGGGCGTGGGAGAGGCAACCAATCAGTGCTTCTCTTGCACATTGATGTTCCTCTCCCTCTCTTATTCCTTCTCTTCCCCCTTCTCTCTCTTTACAAAGAATTCAGGTTCCTTAAACTCAGAGTTTCTCTCCTATAATACAACATACTCAAGGTACAGGTGTACCTGGACCACTCACATCAGCTTGTGAGAATTGAGTCTGGAGGAACTGGTGCGAAGGCTGACAATTTGGATACTGCTACTGCTGTCAGTAATAAAGCCTTTTGTTTCTGACCCTGTAAAATTTCTCATATTTTTGGCAGCCCCATGAAACTGTAGTAGACTAACCCCAGTTCTTGACAATAAGTATCTTAAAGTTTAACAAACCACCTGTTGAAGATGAGGTAATTAAGTCAGAACGTTTCCTGTTTGATGACCAAAGTGGGCCTACCCAAAATTGAAATTTCACTTAGGGTTTATTTAAGTTCCTATATGGTATCTCTTCTCCTTATTGTTCTGTATTTTTATAACTAATAAAATCTAGAATATTCTTTTATCTGAGGAGAAAATCTTCAAATGGTTGTCGACAGAGAAAATTTACACAAACTGGTGACACATCCATAAAAAAGGCTGAAAACTTCTGTTAAACAATCATTCATAATCAAAGATTACTCATATAAAGTAAGTATAGTTCTTTCTGGAATGATTACTTGTTAGGTCTTCTCAGATTTGATATTGTAGTGGGTGTTTTCATTTATGTTAGATAGTTGTCCATTTTTGTTTGTATTACAATAGAATATAATTAATTCATTGAGTATCAGATGAGCTCTTAAAATGTGCCTAATATCTACTCTGCATTTATACAACTATGTAACATTCACAATTATTCTATGTAACATTAGAAACCATCCACTTAAGGGAAAATGCCAATGATAGTTTATTCACCTGCAGTTTTTGTACTCATAATTTAGTATGCACATGCTCATAATATTTCATTCATCAGATATTTGATAGAGTCAGAGGTCATACAATGTAATAAACATCCAAGTGATTATGGCTGTCATGGGCTTTGAGAAATACTCTACTATAAATTATTTAAGCAATCCTGAGGATAACTTAAAACATGAATATTTATTCCTTAAATCATATTTAAATAATATTAAATGGCACTTAAATTGATCAGTTAATCAGTCTTCAAAATAAAGGAAGGCATCTTGTATTTATTCTACTCATAGATAAGGCAGTAAGCTGTAGTAGAAAGAATAACAGATTTAAGTTCTAAAATCCAGAGTTTTCATTTTTTCCTCAGTCTTAGATGATGATGCACATTAAATTCCAGAGAATTTGCAGATCACAGTAGTCTCAGCTAAGTATTTACTCGCATGGACGTAAGAAATAAAAACATTATTTCATGTCAGTTAAATTGGGAAAATGCTTAATTCTATATCTATGTGATGTGGTGTGTATGATAAAAACATTTTTTCTTGGAGTGAGACTTCTAGAATAATGTGAATAACTTGGTCAAATTAGCAGGACAATCATTCAAAATCTCTGGCGATAACGAAATGGCTTACAATAAAGTAAGAAGTATTTATTTAACAAAATATGTGGAAATTTGGTCAGAACTGTGGGAGGCCATAACACGAGCTAGGTACTACATCCATTCTTGCACTCAGGTGAATGCTGCAGAAGAGCTTTTCCAGCAGGCACAGCAGCTGAGTGGCAACTCCCACTTTCCCCAGGCCCATGGAGCTATTCTAAGGGGATTTGGTATCCAGAGAATGCTGGAAGATTCCATCTGCCCCAGCTCCATGCTCCAGAAGATTATATGGGGGCCTGGTGGCAGCCAAGTGGCAGCAACAGTTCTTGACACCCCATCCAAACCCTTACGATTCCCTCTTTGCAGGGAGAATGTGAGTAAAAACTGATGAAGATTAATTTCTTTATCCTACCCTATTCTAGTTTCAGTTCCATAGCACAGAGATTCTGCCTTCAGGACATGGAAGAAAGTCTTAAAGCCTGGCACAATTTCAAAATTTGATAGAAAACGTCGACATACACAACCAGGAAGCTCAACAAATTCCAAGTAAAATAAATGCAGAGATTCAACACTAGACACATCATAATCAAAATGTTGAAGGCCATAGATTAAGTGGAAACATTTAAACTAGTAAGAGAAAAATACCTCATCATGTACAAGAGAATGACAATAAGTTAACAGCTGACTACTCATCAGAAACAATGGAGACCAGAATGTGTAGGATGAAATATTCAAGATGCTAAAAAAATACCCTCTCAACCAAGACTCCTATACCCAGTCAGCTTATCTTATAAGAATTAGTTATGATAACAGACCACTGAAGAAAGAAATTAAAGAAGACACAGATAAACAGAAGCATATGCTGTGTTCATGGATTGGAAGAATTAACATCATTAAAATGTCCATATTACCCAAAGCAATTTATAGATTCAATGCATTTCCTATTAAAATACCAATGACATATTTCACAGATGTAAAACAATTATTTGAAAAATGTACATGAAGCCATAAATGATCCCAAATAGCCTCAGCAATTTTGAGAAAGAAGAACAAAGTAGGAAGGATCACAATACCTGATATCACACTATATATCAAGGCCACTCTAACCAAAACAGTCAGGTACCGGAATAAGAACACATAGATCAATGGAACAGAACAGAGAGCTCAGAAATAAACCCAAGTCCCTATGGTCAATTAATATTCAACAAAAGGGGCAGGACATAAAATGGAGCAAAAATAGCCTCTTCAACAAATGGTGTTGGGACAGCTGGACAGCTACATGCAAAAAAATGAAACTCAAGCAACACCTTACACCATACACAAAAATAAATTCAAGGTGGATAAAACATTTAAATATAAGTCGTGACACCATTAAAGTCCTAGAGGAGAATATAGTCAGGAAAATCTCAGATATTTCACGCAGCAATATTTTCACTGATATGTCCCCTAGAGTAAGGGACATAAAGGAAAGAATAAACAAATAGGATCTCATCAAAATAAAAAGCTTCTGCACAGCTAAAGAAAACAGCATTAAAATGAAAAGAGAACCAACCATATAAGAAAGCATATTTGCCAATGATACCTCAGACAAGGGTTTGATCTCCAAAATATACAAAGAACTCACATGACTCCACTCTAAGACAAACAACCCAATTAAAAAATGGGCAAAATGAGAACCAAGATGGCGGCGTAGGTAGACACACTGCGCCTCCTCACACAACCAGAACTGACAGAAAATCGAACAGCAAGGAGGTCCGACACCAAGGAAATAAAAAATAAACATTCATCCAGACCGGTAGGAGGGGTGGAGACAGGCAGCCAGGGGGGAGAGGACTCGCGTTGCCGTGGAGGGACCGAGACTGGCGGAGTGTGGGACAAACGGGGCATGCGGTCTGACCACTAGCAGACCCTGCGGCCCCACATTTGTGCACAGATAAACCGAGAGGGCCAGACTCAGAGTGGCGGAGAACGGGGCAGGCAGAGCAGTGGGTAGCATCCCGCGGCCCCACATTCGCCCATAGATAAACCGGACAAATGGCGGGGATCAAAGCAGACCACGCAACCCAGGGCTCCAGCTCTGGGAAATAAAGCCTCAAACCTCTGATTGAAAATGCCCATGGGGGTTGGGACGGCAGTGGGGGAGACTCCCGGCCTCACAGGAGAAGTCATTGGAGAGACCCACTGGGGCCTGGAGTGTACACAGGTCCACCCACTCGGGAACCAGCACCAGAGGGGCCCAGTTTGATTGTGGGTAGCGGAGGCAGTGACTGAAGTCCGGTGGAGACTGGAGCAGGCGCCATTGCTCCCTCTCGGCCCCTCCTCCACATACAGCATCACAGCGCAGCGACCAGCGTTACCCCGCCCCTGGGAACACCTAAGGCTCTGCCTCTGTAAGTAACAGACACTCCAAGAACAAAAAAAAAAAAAAAAAAGGCCCAAATGACAGAACACTTCAAAGCTCCAGAAAAAATACAACTAAGCGACGAAGAGATAGCCAACCTATCAGATGCACAGTTCAAACCACTGGTTATCAAGATGCTCACAGAATTGGTTGAATCTGTTCGAAAAACAGATGAAAAAATGAAGCCTATGCTAAGAGAAACAAAGGAAAATGTACAGGGAACCAATAGTGATGTGAAGGAAACTGGGACTCAAATCAACGGTGTGGACCAGAAGGAAGAAAGAAACATCCAACCAGAAAAGAATGAAGAAACAAGAACTCGGAAAAATGAGGAGAGGCTTAGGAACCTCCAGGACATCTCGAAACGTTCCAACATCCGAATTATAGGGATGCCAGAAGGAGAAGAGGAAGAACAAAAAATTGAAAACTTATTTGAACAAATAATGAAGGAGAACTTCCCTAATCTGGCAAAGGAAATAGACTTCCAGGAAGTCCAGGAAGCTCAGAGAGCCCCAAAGAAGCTGGACCCAAGGAGGAACACACCAAGGCACATCATCATTACAATACCCAAGATTAAACACAAGGACCTACATCCAAGATTACTGTATCCAGCAAAGCTATCATTTAGAATGGAAGGGAAGATAAAGTGCTTCTCAGATAAGGTCAAGTTAAAGAAGTTCATCATCACCAAGCCCTTACTATATGAAATGTTAAAGGGAGTTACCTAAGAAAAAGAAGATCAAAAATAGGAACAGTAAAAATGACAGCAAACTCACAGTTATTAATGACCACACCTAAAACAAAAACAAGAGCAAACTAGGCAAACAACTAGAACAGGAACAGAACCATAGAGATGGAGATCACATGGAGGGTTGTCAATAGGGGAGTGGGAGGAGGAGAGGCGGGGAAAGGTACAGAGAATAAGTAGCATAGATGATAGGTGGAAAATAGACAGGGAGAGGGTAAAAATAGTGTAGGAAATGTAGAAGCCAAAGAACTTATAAGTATGACCCATGGACATGAACTATAGGGGGGAATGTGGAAGGGAGGGGGTGGGCAGGATGGAGTGGAATGGGGGGGAATGGGACAACTGTAATAGCAAAATCAATAAATATATTTTTAAAAAATTGAACTCTAATGAGAATATTAAAAAGCAAAAAAAAAAAAAGATTCTCTCCTTATCTTTAATTTTGGGTAATTTAATTATGATGTGCCTTGGTGTGTGCTTCCTTGGGTCCAACTTGCTTGGGACTCTCTGAGCTTCCTGGACTTCCTGAAAGTCTATTTCCTTTGCCAGATTAGGGAAGTTCTCCTTCATTATTTGTTCAAATAAGTTTTCAATTTCTTGCTCTTCTTCTTCTCCTTCTGGCACCCCTGTGATTTGGATGTTGGAACGTTTAAAGTTTTCCTGGAGATTCCTAAGCCTCTTCTCAATTTTTTGAATTCTTGTTTCTTCATTCTGTTCTGATTGACTGTTTATTTCTTCTTTCTGCTCCAAACTGTTGATGTGAGTCCTGGTTTCCTTCCCATAACTGTTGGTTCCCTGTACATTTTCCTTTATTTCACTTTTCATAGCCTTCATTTTTTTCCTCTAATTTGTGACCACATTCAACCAATTCTGTGAGCATCCTGATTACCAGTGTTTAGAACTGTGCATCTGATAGGTTGGCTATCTTTTCATTGCTTAGTTGTATTTTTTTCTGGAGCTTTGAACTGTTCTTTCATTTGGGCCATTTTTTTTTTTTTTTTGTCTCAGTGCACCTGTTACATAGTAAGGGGTGGAGCCTTAGGTGTTCACCAGGGCGGGACAACCCATGTTGCTGAGTTGTGGCGCTATATGTGGGGGAGGCATCCAAGAGGGAATAGTGCCGCTTGTTTTGCTCTCCACTGGTTTTCAGTCACTTCCCCCCCCACCCACAAGCAAACTGGGGCCCTTCTGGTGCTGATTCCCAGGTGGGTGGTTTTGTGTATGTTCTCGAACCCTGTGGGTCTCTCCAATGAACTCTTCTGTGAGGCTGGGAGTTTCTCCCACTACCACAACCCCCATAGATTTTTACAGTCAGAGGTTTTGAGGCTTTAATTCCCGTTCTGGAACCCTGGTTTGTGGGGTCTGTCCTGCTCCCCAGTTGTTCCTCCTGGTTTATCTGCACATGATGTGGAACTGCCTGGTCTTCCAGCCACCTCTTTGCCCACCCTGGCCCTCCAGCCAGCTGCCTTGCCACGAGTCCCCTACCCCGTCTGCCCATCTCCACCCCTCCTACCGGTCTAGGTGAGTGTTTCTTCTTAACTCCTTGGTTGTCGGACTTCCATAGAGTTCGATTTTCTGTCAATTCTGGTTGTTTTTTGTTTTTATATTTGTTGTTCTTCTTCTTTTGGTTGTGCGTGGAGGAACAGTGTCTCCTACATGTGTCTACCTACGCCTCCATCTTGGACAGAAGTCCTAAAACTTTGTATAAAGAAAAGCCCCAGCTCAGGTGGCTTCACTAGTGAATTCTACCATAGAGTTTAAGAAGAATTAATACCAATTCCCACAAAGTCCTCCAAGATTATTGTAGAAGAGATGGGAACATTTCCCAACTCATTTGATAAGGCCATCTCTACAGACTGAATATTTCTGTCCCTCAAAATTCACAGGCTGAAATTTAATCCCTAAGGTGATACTATTTGGAAGTAGGGCATTTGGGAAGTAATTGGAAGTTGATTAGGTTATGAAGCTGGAGTCCTCATGAATGGGATTAGTACCCTTCTTAGAGCCACAGGAGAGCTTGATTCCCTTCTCTGCTCTTCACCATGAGAGAATACAACTAGAAGTCGGCAGTCTGCAACCCAAAGGAGGGCTTTCATCAGAATTTAACTGTGTTGGTACCTTGAAATTAGACTTCTCAAAAATGTAAGAACTAAATTTCTATTGTTTGTAATTCACCCAGTCTATGATATTTCTGTTACAACAATGTAAACTGATTACGACAACCATTATTATCCTGATAACAAAAGCAAAGATATAACAAGAAACTAAAATATATATAACTTTAGAATTATGCAAGCTAGAGAAATAAAGTTCATCCAGATTGAAAAGACAGAAATAAAACTCTGTTTGCAGATGGCATGACCTGTTATATAGGGTATTCTAAAGAATCTAATAAAGAACAAATAGAACTTACAAAGGAATTCAGCACTGTTACAGAATACAAAATCATTATACAAATCACTTCTATTTCTATACACTAGCAATTAAAATTAAGAAAAAATCTCTATAATAGCATTAAAAGAAATGAAAGTATGTCTAAACAAAAACCTGTACATGAATGTTTTAGTAGCATGATTCATTCATAAGCACAAAAATGTATTAATAACCCATGTCCATCAGCTGATGAATGAATACACGGAATGTGGTACAGCCACACAATGGACTATTATTCAGCAATGTAAAGGAATAAGGTACTGTTACATGTGACAATACAAATAGACCTTTAAAACATTATGTTAAATGAAAGAAGCCAGTAAAACCACACATTATATGATACTATTTATATAAAATGTTCAGAATAAGCAAATCTGTAGAGACAGGAAGTAGGTAAGTGGTTGACTGTGACTGAGTGAGGCAGGAGGGGGTCTTGACGGTTTATATAGGTGCGGGGTTTTGGGGAGATGATGAAAATGTTCTAAAATTAGGTTGTGGTGATGGCTACACAACTCTATAAATATACTGACACTGTGGAATTGTACATTTAAGAAATCAAATCTGTCTCATTTTTTTTTTGCACAAGTTTCATTGTTAAGTATAGCTCACTGTATAGACACAAATTTGCCCATTATGAAGGAAAATAACACAACCAAAAAATAAATAAATAAAAGGCCTTTCAATGTGGGAGGCAACAAGCATTGATTTGAGATTTTTTTTAAAAAGCATAACTATTGGGAAGCACTGATTTAGGTAGAAGCCCACATAGTTTTCCAATTAGGAGATTAAGGCAAGGGGTGAGTTCCCCTTGCCTTTGTCCTCCTCGATAGAAAGGAGTTTACTTTCTATGAGAAAGGAAAGGGGAACAATTACATCAATAGGAGGAAGGCATTTCTTTTGGTGCAGATAAGCTCACATAGTGATGCTAATTCTAAACAATGTTTTTAATTTTTAGTCCGATAGTCATCAGTCCCATAGTCTTAATATCTGTTTTCTTTTTCCTTTTTAGGCAAACAGTCGTCTGGGGTACACCTTGCTTTAGGGTCAGTCCAAAGGTGATTTTGCCCTGTTTTAACATTGCAAAGGTTTGAGGCACCAGACAAGAGCAAAGCAGTTCCTCTGGGATGACGACTGTGGCTCCACGTTAACGTAGCTCTCTTATTATCATTTTTTTTACAAGACAAATCCACACTGTAGGAAATTCTGGCCCATTTTCTTCAACAAGTAAATACTTTTCATATCATTGATCCAGATGGGCACAGCAAACATGGAAGTCATGTGTTGAAATGGTGGAGAGACAGGAAGGAAGGATCCAATTAGAACAGAACCAACTAATACAATTGTGTATCTTACTTAAGAGAAAAATAAACTTATTGTGTTAACTCACTAAGATACTGAGATCCGTTTCTAAAAGCAGCTAGGGTTCCTATAAGTAATACATCTACTCAATGCACAAAGAAACAGTATATGTAGTTGAATATTGGTCTATTTTATAATATGGGATTAGGGGAGACTAGGCTTAAGGATTTCAGTTCTTGGCTTAAACGTAATGGAAAAAAAATTACAAGTTTTAAGTGGAGATGGAATGGGTGGGATGTTTTAGATTATGAGGGCTGCCATAACTAATACCACAGACTGAATGGCTTAAACAATAGAAATTTTCTCACAGTTCTAGAGTTTGGAAGTCCAAGATCAAGGTGTTGGGGACTCACCCTAATGTCTTTATTTTAACTTGACCTCTTAAATGCCCTGTATCCAAGTGTAGTCACATCTGAAATACTTGAGGTTGGGGCTTTGACAGATGAATTTTGGGGGACATAGTTCAGACCATAACTGTGGATAAAAAGTGCAGTCTGGGTAGTGATGTAACAAATTTTACATTTTATAAGACTGGTTTTGAGGTAGTGTGGAGAATGAGCTGGGCCAGAGTATTAGTGGATTCAAATAGATTAGTTAGGAGGTTATTTTAAAAGTCCGTGCAGAAGGTTAGTGTAGCTAGAATTTGGTTGTGACTATAGAGACTGTGGAAAGTGGGTGGATATGAGAGACTTTAGGAGATGAAGTTTACAACCTGGCAGTGGTTGAGCATGGAGTCTGAGGGAGCATCCCTCTGTCTCATGGCTTGAATAGCTGTAGTGGTTTTATTCCTCAGGAAAGAGAACCTTAGAAGGTCCGGGGGCAGGATATCTGAAGATCCTCATTTCAAATTTGGACATGGTGACCCTAAGGTAACTTTGAAACTTCCAAAGGAATGTGTAAAGGAGGTATTTGGATGATGACACCACTAAAAGAAGTATTTTAAAAGACCAAAAATTTATTTTAAAAGAAAAGAATGGAAAACAATTATTTTCTAAAACTTATTCAGTGATGTTCTGTAGATGTCCCCACAGTAATCGCTGTGAATTACAAATACAGTTTTTAATTGTTACAGCTAGTTATAGGAGTGAATCATGATGAACTCAGAACGGCCAGTAGAATGAATTTGACTTCATCCTACAGGGAATTCTTTGGAATTATAGAGGGAATATCTTTATTTCCTTTCCCTTTGTTTTTATAGAGGAAGTTTGGAGACAGATATCATCTCCATTCTTTTTGGAGTTCCTGATGAAAGCCAGTGTGTCAGCAGTGGCTGCCTCATTTCTGCATATTCTACGTGACTTCAGGAAAACCAACACTTCCCAATGTTCCAATGTTATGCAGGAACTGGGTAAGAGTGAAGTAATTTCTACATTTTCTTTTACTTAAGATTTTGTAATTTATCTTTAGATATAACAAAATGTCTATGTAAGAAATTAAAATTCCAGTGAGGCACTGAGATTTTTCTCAACCAGCCATCAAAATCTGGACAGATTGGATGATGGCTTACTGTAAAAGAGACATTTATCACAAAATTTCATTCATAATATACTTTGATAGAAAAATTAAATAAATGGGTAAAATAATCACAATAAAAATGATTTAAGTTTTAAATTTTATTTTATAATGCATAGAGTTTAGAATTGAGATACAGCTATGCATCTTATATCTACATTATTTGTAATTTTGCAGAATGAAGATAATTCTACCTTTGAGTTCACTGGCTGTCCATAATACACAGATTTACAGTTTCACAAAATAATAAGAATGAAGGCTAAAGTCAGTAACATAACCTTTATATTATATGTACATAATATATAATATATTGTCAGCACACAGTTTCCTTTATTCTGACATGGAGATCTTTCTTTCACCTTAGTCTTAAAGAAAAAATTCCCAAAGCTAGCTTCTTCTTTGTTTAAGGAATATCTGTGATTTGATGGTTTGGATTTCAAAGAAAGCAAGGCCACTATATTCAGGACAAAATCCCCATCTGGAAAAAAAATGACATCTTCTTAATATTCACATAGTCCCTTATCAGCAAATATACTCCAGTGAATCTTTTTAGATATATATATTAATAATAGATTCCCTGCAGGTATGTGTTTAGTAATTTAAATTTATTAAATCTTTTGTTTTTTAGCTTAGTGAAGATGGAAAACAACAGCTCAGCATTCTCCCCACTGATTAAATAAACCTTGTTCTTTTAATTCATTCTCATTCAACATCTCTTGTAAGTGTCATAAGGTATGGCTATAAAATTATAAAAATGATTTTTAAATGATTAAGTTATTATTTATTCAACTGTTATTATTGTCATAAATGTACTTTTGTTTCCCTTTCAAGGAACATAGGAGGTTACACATTCACCCCAAAATATTTGGAAAATTTTGTTCTGGATTTCATTTTGGAGATAGTTTATAAGTCACAGAAGGAAATCAATCTTACTACTTCATAAAAATATTGATATTACATTCATAATTGCAGTAAAACATAGAAACCCCCTGGAAAAAATTTACCAAGAAAAATACTGATACTATATGAGAAAAACTATAAATAAGACTACTACATTTGGGCCCCAACTTAAACAATTTCAAAATACCTTTTAAGTAATTTAAAAAAATCATTTTTTCTCAATAGTCAAAGGTCAACTATCACATATTTAAGTGGAAAATATCATTAAGAACTAAAGATCATTATGCTAAGTGAAATAAGTTAGGCTGAGAAGGACACACACTATTTTGTTTCACTTATATGTGAAATCTAAAAAACCAAACAAACAAACCAGACAGACACACAGATAGTTACCGGAAGGGAGGTGGTGGGGGGATTGGTGAAAAGGGAAAGGACAATACAGTCAGTAATATGGTGATAAGTTTGCATGGTGATTAGAATTAGTGGAATGATGATATTGTAAGGAGTAAAAATGCTGAATCACTATATTGTACACCTGAAACTAATATAACCAATATAATATTGTATACCAAGTATACTTACATAAAAATTTTAAACATATAATTAAAGATCATTACTGAATATTTTGCAGAATTTACAGATTATTCATTCCTAATTTTACAATATAATTTTCAGTGTCAAATATTCCTTGTTAAGGGAGGGGACAGTGGGGAAAGGGAATTACAGGAACTACTATAAAGGACACATGGACAAAATCAAGGGGGAGGGTGGAGGTGGGGGAGGGAGGTGGGTTCGGTTGGAGTGGGGTGGAGGGATGGGAAGAAAAGGCATACAACTGTAATCGAATAACAATAAATTTTTTTAAAAAAAGTAACAATAGCATTTTACTTATTTCTATTAATATATTGTAATAGTGACCATCCTTTTACATATTTTTAAGCACACATGTGCATATGAGCAGACACACAGACATAAACACAGATGTACACACACATATATAACAAAATTGTAAAAGAGGATATAATATGTATTAGGTTTCTATCACAAACTTTGTGTGTGTAGGGGGATGGTGGTGATAAAGATCTCTCTCTCCACTGCTTTCACTATTCATACCACTACATCTACTCTTGAACAAGAAAACCAATGTTAGCAACTTAATATGTTATTCTACCTCTTTATCTATGCTCATATCATCATATTTGTTTATATTTATAAACAAAAATTTGAAAATTATAAAAATGGGATGATAAAATGTAAAGTTCTCTATAATTTGATTCTCTCACTTAATAATACATTGAGCATATCCTTCCATCATTAATTGGTACAGTTCAAATACATTTCTTTTGTGTTTGAATAATGTCCACAGTAAGACTGTATCATAATTTATTCAACCATTTTATATTTGTGTTTTCTTGTTTCCAGTTTTCACCCTCATCAACAATGCTTTATTAAATAATCTTTGTACTTTATTCTTCTATATGAATGATATTATTTCTAGAATATATAAACAGGTGTAAGATGGTAGATCCAAGTTCATATAAATTTCTAATTTTGGCAGATAATGGGAGATTCAAAAGGCTGTTATAATTTATATTTTGCCAATTATATTAAAAGCACTTCTTATTTTCCTGTCATCAGCAGAAATTATTTCTCATTTTGCTTATCTGATAAGTAAAAATTATGCATTAATTTAAATAATATTCCTAATTATTAAAGAGCATAAACATTGTTTCATATGCTTAGTGGTCACATTAACTTACTCTTCCATAAATATTTTTTTTCATACTTTTTGCCCATTTGTTTCATTGTGTTAACTTGTTTTCACCTAGCTGTAAGAGGTTTTGTGTGTTTTATTTTAAAAAAGATTTTATTTATTTATTTTTAGAGGGTGGGGAGAGAGGGAGAGAAACATCAGTGTGTAGTTGTGTCTCATGTGCCCCCCAGTGGGGACCCAGCCTGCAACCCAGGCATGTGCCTTGACTAGGAATCGAACCACTGGCCTTTTGGTTCACAAGCTGGTACTCAATCCACTGAGCCACACCAGTCAGGGCTGTGTGTGTGTGTGTGTTTTATAATTAACCCTATATATGCAAAATGTTACACATTTTCCCGACACATTTCTGTGCTTTCCTTTTGTCTCTGCAATAAAAAGTATGTGGTTATGCCTAAATTATTAGTATATTTCTCTTCTATATGTAGTGGTTTAGCAATTACATCTCTTCCACATGCAACAGTTTTTCACATGGTTTTAATATTGGCTCAGATATTTCCATTTATTTCAGTTATTTTCCAATTTGGGGGCCAGATACCTAAACACAGAGTTTGTAAACAGACTTACTGTTTTATAGGATGAAAGTTAAGCAATAAAACCCACTAATTAAATGGAAAACAACACAGAGATATAATTTAATTTGCAAATAAAATACCACTACTTTACGCACCTTCAGCGATCATCTTTGTCACATTTTCTCATTACAGTGATAAAGTGGGGACATGTCAGAAGGGAACAAGACTCTGGTGACAGAGTTTGTTCTCACAGGACTTACAGAGCGACCATGGCTGGAGGTCCTCCTCTTCCTGGTGTTCTTAGTTATCTACCTCACCACCATGGTGGGCAACCTGGGACTGACGGCTCTTATTTGGAAGGATGCCCATCTTCACACACCCATGTACTTGTTCCTCGGTGGTTTAGCTTTTGCAGATGCTTGCACTTCAACTTCTGTAACTCCCAGGATGCTGGTCAGTTTCTTAGACAAGACTACAATGATATCCCTGGCTGAGTGCATCACCCAATTTTATTTTTTTGCTTCCAGCGCAACTACAGAATGTTTCCTACTGGTAGTTATGGCCTATGACCGCTATGTAGCCATATGTAACCCCTTGCTGTATCCAGTGCTGATGTCCAACAGACTCTGCACTAGGTTGATAACTATTGCGTATGCAATTGGCTTTATGCATCCTCTGATTCACGTGAGCTTGTTATTAAGATTAGCTTTCTGCAGGTCTAACATAATACATTATTTCTACTGTGAAATTTTACAACTGTTCAAAATTTCATGCAATGATCCATCTATTAATGTACTAATAATATTTATTTTTGCAGCTTTTATACAAATATCCACTTTAATGACCATTGTAATCTCTTATACTCGCGTGCTCTTTGACATTCTGAAAAAAAGGTCAGAAAAGGGCAGAAGCAAAGCCCTCTCCACATGCAGTGCCCACCTGCTCTCTGTCTCGCTGTACTACGGCACCCTCATCTTCACGTACCTACGTCCTGCATCTGGCCCAGCTGAAGGTCAGGACAAAATGTATTCCCTCTTTTACACGATTATAATTCCCCTTCTCAACCCGTTTATTTACAGCTTGAGAAATAAAGAAGTCATAGGTGCCTTGAGAAGAGTTGCAAAGAAGTAGACAGTTCCCAAGGAAAATTTCAAATTGTTTCTCTTTTTTCCCTTTGCATAAAAACAAGTCCTCAAGTCGTGCAGATTAGCCATGGCTCTGCCCTTCCACCGGGGTGCCAGTGGTCAGAGTGGTCACTGAGCACTGGGTGAAGGAACCCAGCTTCACACAATGTTTTCTTGGATGTGGGTCTAGCTGAAGTTACAATTTCAGCTTTAGTGACTCACATCTTCCATAGTTGAGATATTTAAAAATAGTGTAATTCCTTTTTATTTGAACATTAGTTTTTGAAAGTTTGTTGACTGCAAGGGACGACTACTACCCCAAATTTTATTTAATCATTGACAGTAACTGAGACTGGAATATAAATGTGAGTGGTTTATTTGTCTAGAATTGGACAAAAAAGCTATCATAATCTTTAAAATTTATTTGGTTTGGAAGGTTATTTCCCTTTTAACATTTTGGGGGTTTCTCACTTTAAAAATTTAGATTTGCTAGTAATTTCTATATTTTATGGATGTTTTAAAAGAATCATCTTATAATTTTTTAACTGCATCTAAGTTTCTTCACTATTATTATCTAATTCAGGGGTGTTAAACTCATTTTCACCAGGGGCCACATCAGCCTTGCAATTGCCTTCAAAGGGCCAAGTGTAATTTTAGCACTGTATAAATGTAACTGCTCCTGAACAGCTAATCGAGAGCTCAGCGCTACTCCTGGGTAGAAACAAGGTGCCGGGCCCAATAAAACAGGGTGGAGGGCCGGATTCGGCCTACGGGCCTTGTGTTTGCCACCTGTGATCTAATTCATTAATTTTCCCTATCTTTAAATTTTTCCATCTGCTTTCTTGTCTTATAATATTTTGTTTTCTTCCAGCTTTAATATTTAGAGTTGAATTCATTTACATCTAGTTTTTATTTGTTGTTGACATTGTGGATATTAATATTCTGTGGTATTATGAATAGTCTGAACTGAACTGTCTGTTGAGTGTTTCACATGCTCTTGACTTTCTGCCTCTCATTGTCGTGTGAGATTTCTATTTCTACATTCTGTAGGTCCAACATAAAATGTCATTCTACTGTGAAATCTTACTGCCACATAAAATTTCCAAATAGATGAGTCTATTAATTCATCCATTCTTTTTATTTTCTTAGTATTTACTCAAACTTCACTCTTATGAGTGACATTATTACTTACACTCATGTCTTCTTTGCAATACCGAAAAAGGCAGAGCAGTGCCTTCTCCACAACAGTGCCTGTGTGCTCACTGCTCTCTGGTTCTACTATAATGCTCTTTCCTGTTTTCAGATGTGTGAGTCTTGAATCTGGTCCAGATGAAGTACAGGGCAAAATGAATTCTTTGTTGTACAATATTGTAAATCCTTGCTAAGTCTCTTTTTACACAGCAAAAGAAACATATTTTAGATGGACTAATAAAATGATAAAATAATATATATTTCTTAAATTTTCTTAATATTTAAAAAATTCTGTTTAAATAAATCACAACACCTTATAGGTGTCTTGAACATTGATAAAAATAAATTTTTTATTGAAAAATGGAAAAGAAGCAAACTTTATATGACTATACTACAACAATATGGTTGTGATTATTAAGACTTTACGCACTCAACTGATTTGTCAGAGTGTGTGATTTTTCACCTATAGTTAAACATAGAGGAATATTTCAGTTGCATTTACTACTATATTATCACCTTGGTGGATAAACATTTGGTGAGTAAATACATGAAAGCTCTTACTCCAATAATAGCCCTTTTTGAAAATTGTTTGAAGCACCTTTAAAGAAAGAGGCTTATGCAAATCTTTTGTAAATTTTCCATAAAACCAAACCATTTTTCCTTTTTTTTTAAAGATTTTATTTATTTATCAGTTAAGTCCATTTCATCCAAGGCCTTGTTCAATGCCACAATATCTTTGTTGATATTTTGTTTAGAAGATCTGTCCATCTTTGACAGTAGGGTATTAAGATCCCCTACTATAATTCTGTTGCTGTCAATATCTTTCTTGAAGTCCTCCAAGATTTTCTTTATGTATTTGGGTGCTCCTATGTTGGGAGCATATATATTTACAATGTTTATGTCTTCTTGGTGGATTCTTCCTTTGAGTATTATGAAGTGACCTTCTGGGTCTCTCTTTATGGCCCTTCTTTGGAAGTCTATTTTGTCTGATATGAGTATTGCTACCCCTGCTTTTTTTTTCTTGTCCATTTGCTTGGAATATTTGTTTCCAGCCCTTCACTTTCAGTCTGTGTAGGTCTTCTGTCCTCAGGTGGGTCTCTTGTAGGCAGCATATGTGTGGGTCATGCTTTCTTATCCATTCAGCTATTCTGTGTCTTTTGATTGGAGCATTTAATCCATTTACATTTAAGGTTATTATTGATAGGTATTTATTCATTGCCGATTCTTTGTACCTGTGTTCTGTGGAAAACAGTATGGAATTTCCTCAGAAAACTAAAAATGGAACTGCCCTTTGACCCAGCAATTCCGCTGCTGGGATTATACCCTAAGAACCCTAAAACACCAATCCAAAAGAACCTATGCACCCCAATGTTCATAGCAGCACAATTTACAATAGCCAAGTACTGGAAGCAACCTAAGTGCCCATCAGCAAATGAGTGGATCAAAAAATTATGGTACATTTACACAATGGAATTCTACACAGCAGAGAGAAAGAAGGAGCTTATACCCTTTGCAATGGCATGGATGGAACTGGAGAGCATTATGCTAAGTGAAATAAGCCAGGCAGTGAGGGACAAATACCATATGATCTCCCCTTTAACTGGAACATAATCAACAGAAGAAAAAAGCAAACAAAATATAACCAGAGACATTGAAATTAAGAACATTGTAACAATAGCCAGAGGGGAGTGGGGAGGGGATAGTGAGGAGAGGGGTCTATAGGAGCTACTATAAAGGACACAAGGACAAAATCAAGGGGGAGGGTAGAGGTGGGGAAGTTAGGTGGGACTGGCTGGGGTGGGGTGGAGGAATGGGGAGAAAATGCAGACAATTGTAACTGAATAAAAATAAATAAAAAAATTAAAAAAGAAAAAAATAATAAAATAAAACATACCCTTAAAAAAAGATTTAAATGAAATATTATTAACTGAATTCTCACTACATACTCCTATCCAGTGGAAAGAAAATTTCAGACCTGCAGAAGCCTGGATGTAATTTGATGACAGATAATCTTGATTAAAAAAACAAGTACAGGTTTTTTGCTTCCCAACTCTGCCCTTTGCAAATGAAAGTAACAGTGTCGACCACATAGATTTTATACCAATCAATAAAAACGTGAACACTACTAAAAAACAAAACAAAACAAAAAAACCTTAATTGTACCTTCCTCTTTCCTACTTTTTTCCTTCCCGCATGGTATCCATTGTATGCCTTCTAACCTTCTTATTTATATTCTTGTATTTTACTGATAAATAAAAATATTTGTCTAAATAAATGAGCAACATTTTTCCTGTTTCTGCTATACTATTTCTTCCCAATAAATGAGTTTTAGATGACAATATCTAGTCTTTTGGTATTGCTTAACATACGATTTTGCAGAAGATTCTTTATACAAGTTAGTGTTTGAACAGAAGGATCCTGAGACTCCAGGTGCCTCCTACAGCCGCTGCCCCCACTGAGCCTAGAGCAGGTCTGTGTGCCCAAGTGTAGTTTTTAGTACATGAGATTACCACGCTGGTGAGAGCAGATTACATGAGAAGTCACATGATCCAAGACCTTACCATCTACAGGCCTCCCATTTTTCTGTGTTGTTTGTTTCTTTGGATGTCACCTTAATGTGCATGCGTCCTATGCCTGATAACACATGGGGTCAGGCCATGTGAGTATGATTTTATATCATTATGAATGCCATGTTCAGTTAAGAATATCTCTGACTATACTATTAATAATGATAGCTACTTAAGGAAACTGTACTGAATTTCCAGTATGGGCCAGAAAAATTCCAAATCAGGAGTAGTCTTACGCTATAAATTGGTGGAATACACCCAATGTCTCACATACCAAGGGAACTACTGCTCATTAGTAATGTAACTGTGTATGCTACTATATGTGCATATGTATATATGTGCATATATATATTTCTCATAGCAGTATAGATAATGAACTTTTGACATGTATGGAATACATTGTTACGAGCATTGGAATTCCTCACAAATAGGTTGTTAGAGATTTTTCAATGTCCTAAGAAACCTGAGTATCTTTTGTAGCTATGCCATGTGTAAATTTTAGAGATGAACCTGAAAAGATAAGTTGAAAACAAAGTTTGGAGAAGTTTTGAATAGCTAACTGAAGATTCGGGGCTTTGTTCAAATTGTAATAGGACCTCACAGGTTTTTGAATGGAGTGAACTTGATAAGAGCTGAAATAGATTAGAATGCATGATCTCATGTATCGGCATGTGCACAGAATATTAAACAACATACTGATGAACTAAAGAACCATGATTCACTAGCCATACTGTAAAATATGAGAAAAAGAAAAATTAGGTAAGAAATTGAAATAAATCTCCTACCACCACACACTATCCCCAAACCAATAGTTTCAATGAATTTCACCATTAAATACAAAACAACAAAAACCCAAACAAAAAAACGGCCGTATGGATACAATAGTGACTCTCTAGTTTCAATGGAACATATTATTGGCTTGAGATAAAATTGTAGCAGTTTAACAGAAACACTGTAGGATATTTTAATTTATGCCTATATGTTAAACATAATTAGAGTTCTAGCTACAGAGAGGAATGAAAATCTGCAAGTTGCTGCTGTGTTACTTTCTCACTGACGCAAGGTTTAGAGAAAAGCATTAAAGTCTCTGAATTCTGAATACTGAACACTAGTGAGACATTCAGGAGGATAATTTCTTTCCTTAGTAGACTTAGGAGTAAGGCTGTATCTTACATGGGAACATCTGTCCTATAACTTTCTACCTATTATGCTAAGAAAAGAAAAGAAAAAGAAAAAGAAAAAAGCCTGAGTTACAGATAAATCAAATAGAAAAGGATATTTTCTTCTTCTTTCTACTATTCTATTTCCATGATCTTTGTAAATGTTCCCAGATATCAATAAGCAAAAATTATTTGAATTTCTGGCCCAGTGGAGAGTAGATTTGTAAGGAATAGGATCCTCTAGCCAAATATCACCATTTTTCACAAATGAGTAGTGTCAATACTACAGAATTTATAGAGGCAATTCCTTATCACGTCAATGCTCATTTTAACATGTCCATATTCCACAAGCCTCCACCTGGGAAGAAGAGACACCATCAATTATCAGAGTCCAAGAGCGTTGCAGTCATTAGCTGCAGCATTTGCGTTATAAGAAATGACGAAACAAGTCAACTGCATAAAAGTCAGAAGTTGGGATCACAACACTGAGCACCGCTTCAGTAAGACAGTATGAGAAGAAGGCCAGACTGCTCTGAGGGAGAGTGGGAATAAGGAAGCTTCCAGCTGGACTGGCTAAGAAAGGCTTTATGCCAGAGTGGAGAATATAATGCAATCCTTAAGTGCCTGCTCTGACAAGAAACCACAGAGCCTTTGGTATTAAACTTACACAGACCATAAGGCTCCTCACAGCAGAATTTTCCTTTTCACTGAGTGAATCTCAATGACTACACCACAGGTATCTCTCAGAGGAAAACTTTGCAACTCAAAAGAGTTGTCATAAGTTGTCATACTTATCAGAAATTTTCAGTTTTATTACCTTGTACCAAGAACAGATTTTGCTCTATGTTCTACTATGTCTAAGGCACCGAAAAGGACAAGCTCATAATTCTTGTTTGTCATTTTCATGCTTGGAAACTTCTACGACTTGCTTACATTACTGAAGAAAACACGGGCCACCAGCTGGCACTTTCAGAGCTTTTACCTGGGTTCAAGAGCTCTACCAGCTTAAGTCACAAAGCCCGTGAGTTCCTCCTTGTACAGAGTCAGCATATCAGGAAGAAACCCAATGGGACTGGAGAGATACTAGATAGCTTGGCCACTTTTCAAGGAGAATTCCTTTTATTTTTACAGTAAGATGAGAAAAGAAAAAGATAAACTGAATTCTTTTTCTTTGCAACATTGTATTCAGAAATCACAGATGAAATCCTGATTTTTAACTTCAATTCCTAGATCAATTTTATTGTCAAAGAAATGTCAGAATCACTTGCCTGAAAAAGCTGACTACACTGGACAAAAACTTTGTATGAAAGATAATTGGATGTGTTTTAGGGTGAGGGGAAGGAAAGATCTAAGGATTTGTCTTGTAAGAGCATTGGGAAATTAATTAAGGGTTTCAGTGGATTTATAGCTGTGGGTATGAGAAAAAGAAATTGAACAATTTGGTCTTTTTATAAAGATGATGTTGGTCCAAATGTAGCAGAAAATATTACAAGGTACACATAAATTATTAACAGGTTGTGTCAGCATTCCAGGCGGGAGAAGGAGTTTTCTTTAATTTGGAGAGAAGTAGATGGTTTCAGCAGACATTAAAGAGATACAAGCTGTGAGATTGATAACAGCTTTGACATGGGTTTGTGGGTAGGGGAGGGCAAGGTAGGTGGGGGGGAGGATGGAGAATTGATTGTTAAAGACGACTTTCAGGTTTATTTCTTTAAAAATGGAGTAGATGGTAAAGACATTAATGGAGAATGAGAAGACGGGATGAGGTCCAGATTTAGTGATAGGATTTGAAAAGATTCTAAATTTGGTTTGGACATGTTGAGTCTCATGAATCTTGAAATGTTTAAATAACCTATTAGGTGTTTGGAACGTGGCAACATCAGAAGCAGTAAGATAAAGGAAGTGAATATGTCCTACAACTGATCAGAAGCAGTTTGTAAAGTTGCCCTCACCGTCAACCCTAACGACACAAATTGTGGTTCTAATCATTACCCCTGGGTGTGTCTGGGGCAATTGTTGATTAACTCAAAATACCCAGATTAACTTTGCCTTCATTCTACAGGGAATCCATTGGTAACTTTCACTAAGGGAATTCCAAGGTTCTTTTTACTTTTCTATGCATGAATAGATTGGAAAGAACTTTGGTATAAATACGTCCATGCACTTGAGGTTTCCAAAGGAAAATCTTTGACCAGGAAATACTGCTTCATTCTGCAACTTCCACGTTTCCTCATACAAGGGTTTTAAGAGGAGATGCTGCCGTGGATGTGAGAGCAGTGGGGGCCTCATCGGTTTGGCAATTGATGAAGACGACTCTGGCTCTGGTGTAGGGTGTGGTAGAGGAGAGTACACATTATTTTTACTCTGAAAACCCAATGTCTTTACTTCAAAAATCAACCATTCTCTCAGTCTCTCAAAGACTTAGAGGAACTGGAGTGAGGATAACAGGATCTAATTTTAACTATCTGTAGTTTTCAGTTTGCCCATTTGATAACAAAATGTCCAGGTAAGTAATGAAAATCCTGCCAACCCTATGAGATCTTCTGTTTCACTTCAGGAGAGAAAATTCTTTTTTTATTTTTATTTTTGGAGGGGGGATCATAAATATTGTTTTGTTTCTAAAGTTGATGAATTTACAGATTTAACTTAAAACATTTTATTTGCAAATAATGTTATTTAGTTTGCTCTAAGAAAAATCTGATATATATTCTTCCAAATTAATGATTAATGAAGGAGAAATAGAAAGAAAGATAATAAATGACAAAGCAAAAAAGTTTAACAAAGGAAACAGTAAGGGAAAGTAAAGGACAATATGTAAAATAGAGATGACAGAGGTGAGCCCAAAGATACATTGTATGATATAAAACAAAAAGTTTAAATTCTCCTCTTAAAAAACTTACAGATTGAATGAGGATAGAAAATTCTTGATGCCTGTCATAAATGCTAGATGTTTTGCTGTTGAGAAGACATGCATAATAAGATCTCTTTTTAATAGTAAATTTGAAATAAGAGAAGAAAGAGACAAATGGAAAAATTGATAATGACTCAAAAGTTTTCAGAGATATTTTTCATACTATACAACATTTTCTTTGTCAGGGTATAACAACTAAACTATGCTGCTCAAACTGCCTTAATTTATGCATGAAATCATGAAAATTTAAACTAAAGTCACCAATGATAATTTTCTTACATTCTTTAAAATGCATAGTGACATGTGTGTGTTTCTGTATATGTGTGTGTGGATATGCCCCCCAAAGCCTGGAGTTTATTTATAAAAACTTGTGTATTTATTCTTACATGTCTAAACTTCAGTCACCTTCAAAGTACTCTCCATTTGATGCAATACACCTATCAAGACATTTTTTCCGTTGCTCAAAACAGTTTTTGAACTCCTCAATTTTGATGCCTTTGAGGGTTTCTCCCTTTTTCTGTTTCACTTGTTCCACATCAGCAAAATATTTCCCTTTGAAGACTTTTTTCATCCTGGCAACAAACAAAAAAAAGTTGCTGGGGGTGAATAGGGAGGGTGGGCATGGGGGTCATGTTATTTTTGGTCAAAAACTGCTGAACACTCAGCGCAATGTGGGCGGGTTCGCTAATAAACCACCCATTAGGAAATGGGCAAATGCATTGAAACAGACTTCAAAAAAACTTCACTGAAGCCAAACGCAGCCTCTCACAACCCCAACTAGTTCACTGATACAGATGGGTTCCTAGAACACTGACCTAGCGGGGAAGCCTGTATTACAAGGGGCCCACCCTCCAGAATATAATTCTGTTTTTTGGGGTCCCCTCTCATATATATCTTAAGGAAAGAGAACCTAAATACCTAGTAACCCTTGACCTAATTATGAAAATTAGATACATCAATCATAGGTTTAAAGTTGGCAACAAAGCTAGGGAGGCTCACACAGGACAAAACCTCTACTTTGAAAACTTATAAATGATTGGCCTCAGTGTCCAACAAGGCCAATTGTCAAGAGGACCCATATCAGTCTGTGTTCCTGTGTTGTGATTCCAGAGCTTCTTATGGGTCTATATAGTACTTTTAAAAATGATTTTATTTATTTATTTATAATATTTTTATTTTTTGTCCTCAATTTGACAACGTAACCTTTTTTCTAAAAAAATATTTTATTTATTTTTAGAGAGATGGGAAGGGAGGTAGAAAGAGAAAGAGAAACGTAAATGTGTGGTTGCCTCTCACGTGGCCCCCACTGGGGACCTGGCCTGCAACCCAGGCCTGTGCCCTGACTGGGAATCAACTGGCGACCCTTTGGTTTGCAGCCCACACTCAATCCACTGAGGTACACCAGCCAGGGCTAAAACAATTTTATTTCTTTTTTTTTTTTTTTTAGAGAGGGGAAAGGAGGGAGAAAGAGAGTGAGAGTAACACTGATGTGAGAAATATCATTTGGTTGTCCCATGTACATGGCCCAACCTGGGACTGAACTTGAAGCCCAGGCATGTGACCTCACCGGGAATGGAACTGGAGATTCTTTCTGCTATGGAACAACTCCCATCCAACTGAGCCACACCAGTCAGGGTGGTATATAAGGTAATTTAACAGATAAATTTTTAATGCTAATTTTTCTTGTTTTATTGTCGGTGAAGAAGGGCAATAGCTTACCATTTCTTTAATGTTGAACCATTAAGAAAAATATTGCCTTTGCTCTTGTTTTAAGGTTAAATCCAGTTTTGGTAAATAGATATTTTTAATGGATTTTAATCAATAAAAATCATGTGTATAACATTTTGTTATTTATTGTATTTGGAGAAACAACTGAACTTACACACCAAATTATAGGTGGATTTTCTCCTAGGTCATCTAAGAGTCTCTGCATTTACTTCCAAATTCTTCACATTTTTTTCTTTTGGAATTACTCTTAGAAAAAAATTGTATGTCATAGAACAAAATCAAATTACTTAAACACCACATCAAATATTCCATCTTCCATATTGACAAAAATGATAACATTTACTAATATATCACATAAACGGTACTTAAATATGAAGAAAATTATAAAAAAAACTTATTGTACTTGTATACCTAAGTATATTCATTTATAAAATTTTTTGCCTATTCAAAAAAAGAAAAAAGCAGACATAAAAAAATCAGTTTCAATGGTTAAAGTCAGATATCACTCAAAATATTCAAAAACATATACTATATATTCCAAAATAATTCTGAACTTAAAATATACTTTTACTAAAATATCTATTTATAATTAATTCCTCTATTTTCATTTAAAATTTTATTGTCTACTACTAAATGCAATAATAGCACTGTTATTCTTGTTTCTCTTTCACTGTTAACAATCTTAAAACTATCCTTAAATATTTCTTTGTCCATATCAATATATATATAATTGTATAAATAGGGTAATAATGTTTTTGTGTTTTTATCCGAAAACCTCTTTTGGGGGCCTATTTATCTCTGTCTTCTCCTTCATTCTTTCCTCTCACCTACACCAAGAAAATAAATATTAATTTGGAGTCTACATGTTATACAATCTTTATGTTTATACGTTTACATACAAATATATATTCATAGATATGCATAGCGTGAGAATTTCAAGACTTAATTTTCTGTTTGTTTAATGTGATGCTTTCATATACATTTCCCTGCATCTTACTTTTCTTACTTTCCTAGCAATTGTGGATAGTTCCTTGGGCCAACTGTAGAGCAGTAACTCATTTTTAAATGACTGCCATAATATCAATGGGTTCACCAGGATTGTTCATATGTTGCTTCATCTTGATTGGTTTCTATGGTACTTCCATTCTTTGCCACGTGAACACCGCGGCAGCAGACTTCTCTCCCTATGAAGTGCTAATAATTGTTATAGAATGGACTCTAAACATAGCTTGCTGGATTGAAGAGTATTTTTATTTTTAAAAGATACTGTGAAATTGTTTTTAAAAGGCTTAATTAATAATTTACATTTTGATCAGTAAGCGTGAGAGTGGACTTTTCCAAATTCCCATAAGCAGTAAATTTTGCTAATCTGAGTGGGAAAAAAGTCTCATTGTTATTTTATTCGCACATCCTGAGCACTGGAGAAGGTGGGCATCTTTTCCTGCATTTATTAAACGTGTTGACGCATTGTCCTGTGACTTGCCCTTTCAATTTCATTTTCATTCTTCTATTGAGTTATTTGAGTTTTCCTCTCAATTTGTAATATGTATTTATATGTGATAGGTACTAATATTTTACCTGTCATATTTTTGATACATATTTCTTCCAAAGTTATTCATCCTTTACCTGATTAGAGACTTGGTACATACTCCATTTTCTTGCAACAAAAAGTTAGATTAAATATATCTGTATATTTCTTTGTAATTTATGAGTTTCTTATATTAGTCAAAGATTTTTGTAATATATTTAAATTATACCTATTTTATGAAATTTCTTAGAATTACTTGTTTTTTTAAATATTTTAATTTTTAAGTCCTTGATCCAGCAGCTTGTTAAAAACAGTCATAGGAAAGGAATCTATTGCTACTTTATATCCAGATAGATAAACAAATACAGCCATACTATTGGCTGAATCATCAATTACTATTGGCTGATGATTTATTGGATAAATCATCACTTTTCTTAACTGAATAATCATCCTTGTAATATATTAAATTCCAGTATGTACTTGAATTTGTCTTGCAGTCGTTATGTGGTTTCATTGTCGTATTTCCCTGTTTCCATGCTGTATCATACTCTTTGATTAGCTTTATGTTCTAACACTTGCAGCTGCCCACTTGACTTTCTTACTGTTTATATTTTCTTTGTTTCCTCAAAATAATTTTACATGAATTTTATGCTCATGCTACTACATTAAAAAGTGATTAGGATTCTCAATGAAATTAATTTCAACTTTACTGACATATTCATGATACTGTCTTCTTATCTAAGAATACATCTGGCTGTGTATTTCTTCGGAAATTATATAATGCCCTTGGGTTAGTTTTTGTAGTTTTATTTACAGAGGTGTGAAATATTTTAAAAATTATTTCAAGGTATTTAAAAGTGCTATGGCTAATAAAATGGATATATTTTTCTTTATTTCTCTTTCTTTTTGGTTATTGTTCGCATAGAAAAATCTAGTGGTTATTTACATATTCATTCCCCGTTTGGTAATTAATAAAATCAGTTTTATTTATTTAATTATAACAATACAACATCAGTAAGAAATATAATTTTTTTCTTATAAGTTTTATGATATTTTATAGCTTATTATATGTATATTATTTCATTTTATTTGATATCTCAGCTATATCAAAATTTCTAAGATAATACTTCATAATAATGGTCAGAGTGAGAATTTCAGCCCGTTCCTAAGTTGAAGAGATGTGCTCTATTATTTAGAATGTGTGCTGTTAGTTTTGATAACTAATCTTTAGCATATTTAAAAGGCTTAAGATGGTTATCAAATAGCAATCAATTTTTCCAAATTAAAAATAAGCTAACATCTCTTAGGCAATAAAATCTTCACATTTTATATATACTTTTTGCCTAATTTTCAGGACCAGTTCCCCAAATACTTATGTTTGCAAATATTTTTACTCATGAGTAAGGTAAATGTTCTTATTAAAGGGGATGCATAAACAAGAAAGGTGTTTATTCTTTAAAATAAAATATTACTTTTATGGTACTTGATAGCTGTGTTCTTCACTTACTCTTTCAACACAGCGATCAGCCTGAGTGAATATGAAGGAGGTAAACAAGACACAGGTGACAGAGTTTGTTCTCACGGGACTTACAGATCTTCCGGGGCTTCAGGGGCCCCTGTTCCTGGTGTTCTTGGCCATCTATCTAACCACCATGGTGGGCAATGTTGGACTCATTTTTCTCATCTGGAAAGACCCCCATCTTCACACACCTATGTACTTACTCCTTGGCAGTTTAGCCTTTGCAGATGCCTGTTCTTCATCATCTGTGACTCCCAAGATGCTAACTAATTTTTTATCTAAGAATCATATGATATCCCTGGTTGAATGCATCACTCAATTTTATATTTTTGCCTCCAGTGCAAACACAGAATGTTTTCTCCTGGCTGTGATGGCCTATGACCGCTATGTAGCCCTATGTAACCCCTTGCTGTACCCAGTGGTGATGTCCAACGTCCACTGCTTTCAATTATTGGGTGTTTCATATATTATTGGGTTTCTTCATCCCATGCTGCACATTGGTTTGTTATTTAGATTAACTTTCTGCAAATCCAATGTAATACATTATTTCTACTGTGAAATTTTGCAACTGTTTGAAATTTCCTGTACTGACCCTGGAGTTAATATGCTCCTGATTTTTATATTTTCAGTGTTGGTACAATTTTGCACCTTTATGACCATTATAGTCTCTTATGCTCATGTCTTCTTTGTCATCCTAAAAACGAAGTTTGAGAAGGGTAGAAGCAAAGCCTTTTCCACGTGCAGTGCCCATCTGCTCTCTGTTTCCTTGTTCTATGGCACTCTCTTCTTCATGTATGTGCGTCCTGGGTCTGACCTCATTGGAAACCAGGATAAAATGTATTCTGTATTTTACACAATCATAATTCCTCTGCTGAATCCTTTTATTTACAGCCTGCGGAATAAAGAGGTTATAGGTGCCTTGAGGAGAACAATAAACAAATAAAAAGAATTAAAGGCAAATTTCAAACTTGTTCTTTTCAAACTTTGCACAATACCAGGTATCTGGAGATATGCAAGTCAGCCCTGTCTTTGTAATTTTAACAGAGCACTAGTGTCTATGGTAGTTTGTGAGTGCTGCGTGGTGATGAAAGTCAGAATCATGGATTTTTGTTTCAGTGGAAGAGCTTTGTATCACATGAAAATAAATTCCTCATAAAGAATAGAAGATACTTTTTAAAATTATGCATTTAAGAAGCAACCTAAGTGCCCACCAGGAAAAAAATGGGTCAAAAAACTGTGGTACATTTGCACAATGGAATACTACACAGCAGAAAGAAAGAAGGAGCTTATACCCTTTGTGACAGCATGGATGGAACTGGAGAGCATTATGCTAAGTGAAATAAGCCAGGTGGTGAAAGGCAAATACCACATGATCTCACCTACAAGTGGAACTTACTCAACAAAACAAACAAGCAAGCAAAATAGAACCAGAGATATGGAAATAGGAACATACTGACAGTAACCAGAGGGGGCTGGGAGAGGGATAATGGGGGAAAATAAGGAAAGGATTGTCAAGGAACATGTATAAAGGACACATGGACAAAGTCAAAGGGGATAGGATCAAGGGTGGGAGGTGGGGATGGGTGGGGCAGGGGGGAGTACTGGGGAGAAAATGGAGACATCTGTACTTGAATAACAATTTAAAAAAAGGTGAAGGGATTGATAAGTACAGATTGGTAGTTACAAAGTAGTCACAGGGATGCAAAATACAGCATAGGGAATACAGTCAATTATACTGCAAAAACTATGTATGTTGTCACGTGGGTGCTAAGACTAACTGAGGGATCACTTTGTGAATTACATAAATGTGTAACCACTATGCATACACTTGAAACTAATATAAAATAATATTGAGTGTAAACTATTTTAAAAGAGAAAAAATGCCTCTTTAAAATGAAATAAAATAAAATAAAATGTGCAATTTTTGACTTTTTAAAAATTCCCTCTACATTAGATATAGTAGTTTGTCATTTAACTGTTGGAAATGTCTGCGCATCTCTTTGTCTGAGGCTGGTGTGACTGAGCCAAGACGATTGTCCAGAGCTCCCTTATCAAAATTCTTGTTGTTTCTCAAGACTTCTGAGACTCAGGTAAAATGACTTCTTGGAGGAAGCGATCACTGAAGAGAGAACTTCCTCCTTAGTAAAGAATATTTTATATAAAAATATATTGGTGGATTTTACTGAGAATAATGGAAGTTGAGATGAAATAAAGTGGACTATTGAACAAAAGTACTCTCAAATATATGAAAATACAAAGTGCTTTTTATCATGAACAATACAGGCAATACGGATATTCAAGAATTTCCAGAATTAGGAAGATTTCAGGGTATATCCCCTTAGATATTTGAATTCTACTATATTTATCTTTACAAGTTTAATAAAGCAGAAGTGCAGAAATGTGTAGTTATCACTCTGCTCATAATCTCTCATATGTTTATTATTATTTAATTAAAATTATTTACTTCTGCAATTACATGATGCAACATATGTTAACTTGGGTGCCACTGTGAAATGATTCTCAGAAATAAAATGATTGCAAAACCTTCAATGTAATATTTTTTTCATTGAAATTCACAGAAATGTGTAGTGATTTTCCTTATTGGCCATCTCCTAAATTTAGAGGAACTATAAAGAGGTAAATGTACAATCTGTTTAAAATTGTAGTATCTCACTACCCATGGCTGCTGCAAAGTCCTCAGCAATACCAGGCTGAGCAGTAAGGAAGGATTAGGTGTACAGAAAACCTGATGTGTGGCCAAAACAGTATTTGAGATAGGAGTATGCAAGGCTGAGACTGAAGCACAACACTGCATTGTACACACTGAAGCCAACAGAATTCAAAATTTCTTTCAATCAAATCAGTACCAAGTGAAAATGGTCCTTGTCATGTATTAGGAAAGACTTCACAAAAGTATCTTTGGTACCGATGGAGATACAAGTGCCCAATCCATCCATTCTTCTGCGAAGTCCCCTGCCCTCTCTTCAAACAGGGGGAGGACAAAGGTTTAGATTGTGGAGAAAGGCACAATTATTTCAAAACACAAGAAGCCATACAATACTAAAACTCCTCTGAAAATTTCAAAGATTGCAGTATTTATCTCTTAAGAGCATTTAGGAGTGAATCTGCTACTGGAGGGGAACTATAGGGCAATTACAATGTCTAAGCTAGCGATTTGAGAGTGGGCAAGCCAGGCTCACTGGGTCTAAATTAGAGCTCATCAAGCCATTTCCTAGAAACAATGGATGTCACCCAAAGTGTACTAACCACAAGGAGAATATGCTCCTGGGAAAGAGCCTGGGACTCCTGGGGTAAAGAGAGCTACAAGCTTCTGTACAGACAGACTAGATTATTAACAAGGAAATATATAAGCACAGTAACACCTGACTTCCCATCTGTTGCACTGAAAGTACAAAAACGGTGGGACAACATTTATCAAGTACTCATAGAAAAATAATGGGATGCGTGAGCACTGCTGAGACAAAGTGTGTGCAGAGGGATGGTGAGTGGCTGTGCAGGCTGCGTGCATTGCTGCCTCAGGGTGAGATTAACGGTACAATATTGTGTGCCTGGCTGCCCTGTGTATAAGACACTGTAAACCCTGGGTCCATGGGTGATAACAATGTGACTGGGAACTGTATTACAAGTATCATTTAGATTTTGAGGACTATAAAACAAACTAAATAACATTCATCTCTCTTTTAGTGGAATTTTAGCCAATGTCAGAGACTCTCTTGCAGTTAAGTAGCCCTATGTCAAGTGTTATGTAGAACAAATTGTATGCTATGACTCACTTTGAGACACTCTTTCCCACTTTTCTAATCCCGTGAAAACAAATTTTATCATTTCTTTAGTTATTTGTGGACAGACCACATCGTTAGGTTTTTTGAGAGTGGATTGCTTGAGGGAAACTCTGACCCACTGTAATAGTAGTGTTGAATGGCTCATTCAATGAGAATCACAGATCACATTGCCCACTGATTCCTCCTATAGGATCCCTGTCACAGATGCTGTTGGTGCCTGCCCCTATCTTCTCTAACTGTATGTTTGCATCTGAGGACTTCCACTGCTGGCCGGAGCTATTCTACCCTCACTTAAGTCATCCTAAGACCTAGGGAATGAATGCTATTCATGGAATCTCCCCCTGACAATTTATCAACAAATGACTGATGGGAGTTGGTGAATAAACTCCCCAACTGTTTGTCCTTTGGTTGATACAGATTTGAAGTTCATGCTCTACACTGGCTCATGGTGTTTCCAAAAAAGATTAAGCTTGGTCGCTCACATTTGTACCTTGTTTCATAGATCACCCTTCATTGGCTGCATTCTGTCTCCTGTCCTACTCACTCACTTTTTCACTCATCAACTATTCACAGATCAATTACTTGTACTCAGATCATATCATATCTCAGCCTCTGGCAAAATACAAATTAAGACACCGTGGGTCCTCTAAGGTAGAATTCAGTATTTGATGTAGGAACCAGGCATACATGTACCATCTTATTTCACCATGACCCAATACTGCTTCCACAAAAATATTAAAGATTGGAGGCCTTTGGTACTTTGAAAATACTCTATTTATCCATGTTAATCAGATTCAAGTAGAACTTTATATTTTTCTTTAATCTTTATTGTGTTTTTCTCACTACCATTTAGTCCCCTTACATGCCCTACTCCCACAATCACCACATTGTTGTCTGTGTCCATGAGTCCTTTTTCATTTTTGCTCAATCCCTCTACCCCTTAACCTCCCCCCAGCTGTCATCCTGCTCTCCATCTTTCAGTCTGTCTCTGTTTTTGTTTGTTAGTTCAGTTTGTTCATTAGATTCCACATATGAGCAAAATCATATGGTATTTGTCTTTCTCTGACTGGCTTAATTCACTCAGCATAATGTTCTCCAGGTCCATCCTAACAGTCACAGAGGGTAAAATTTTCTTCTTTTTTAATGCCAAGTAGTATTGTACTGTGGAAATGTCCCATAGTTGTTTTATCTACTCATCTACTGATGAAGACTCAGGCTGCTTCCATATCTTGGCAATTGTAAATAACACTGCAATGAACTTATGGGTGATTATGTTCTTTTGAATTAGTCTTTTTGGTTCCTTCAGATATATTCCCAGAAGTAGAATCATTGGTTTAAAAGTCATAACCACTTTCAATTTTTTGAGGTATCTCCATGCTGCTTTCCACAGTGGCTGTACCAATCTTTATTCCCACCAATGGTGGAAAGAGTTCCCCTTTCTCCCCATCCTCTCCAGCATTTGTTGCTTATTGGTTTATTGGTGATAGTCATTCTGACAGGTGTGAGGTGGTATCTCACTGTGGTTTTAATTCACATTTCTCAGATAATTAGTGAGTAACACTGAGCATCTTTTCATATGTCTGTTGACCATCTGTATGACCTCTTTGGAGACGTGTCTATTTAAGTCCTGTGCTCATTTTTTAATTTAGTTGTTTATTTTTTAGTGTTGAGTTTTATAAGTTCTTTATAAATTTTGGATATTAACCCCTTATCAGATGTAATTGGCCAATATGTTCTCCCATTCTGTGGGCTGTCCTTTTATTTTGTTGATAGTTTCCTTTGCTGTGCAAAAACTTTTCAGTTTTATGTGGTCCCATTTGTTTATTTTTTCTTTTGTTTCCCTTGCCTGGGGGGATATATCCAATAAAATATTGCTATGAGCCATGTCCAAGATTTTGATTCCTGTGTCATCTTATAGGATTTTTATGGTTTTAGGTCTAACATTTAAGTCTTTGATCCATGTTGTATTTATTCTTGTGTGTTGTGTAAGATGGTAGTCTAGTTCATTTTCCTGAATGTATCTGTCTAATTTTCCCAACACCATTTATGTAATAAACCACCTTTAGTCCATTGTATGTGCTTGCTTCCTTTGTCAAATATTAATCAACTACACCAGTGTGGGTTTATTTCTGGACTCCCTATTCTGTTCCATTGATATTTGTGTCTGTGTTAATGCCAGTACCATTCTGTTTTGATTACTATGACTTTATAGTATAGTTTGATATTAGGTATGTGATTATTTCAACTTTGTTCTTCTTTCTCAAGATTACTGTTGCTGTGTGGGGCCTTTTGTGGTCCCTTGTAAATTTTTGAAATGTTTGCTCTAGTTCTGTGAAATACATCATTGGAATCTTGATAGGAATTGCATTGAGTCTATAGATCGCTTTGAGTAGTATGGACATTTTAGTGATGTTAATTTTTCCTATCTCTGAATATGGTATATGCTTCCACTTATTTGTATTTTCTTCAATTTCTTTGTTCAGTGCCATATAATTTTCTGAGTCCTGGTCTTTTACATACTTGGTAAGATTTATTCCTAGGTATTTTATTCTTTTTTTAATTTTTTTTTTTAGCAATTGTGAATAGGGACACTTTCTTAATTTCCCTTTCTGTTCACCATTATTGGTATATAAAATTACAACTGATTTCTGGATATTAATTTTGTATACTGTGACTTTGCTGAATTAATGTATCAGGTCTAGTAGATTCTCGGTGGAATCTGGGGGGTTCTCTATGTATCCACTAGAATTTTAAAGTGGCTCATTCTTCCACCCTACCTACCAGAAGTCTGCTCCACCACATGCAACCTACACTTTGTGAAAGCTGAAACTCAATGCCCCATTTAACTTGTTAACTTAACTATAGACTTCAGTTATTTAAGATAATTTTAGATTTTCATAATTTAATGTATCTCATTTGTCTGGCCTTTAATTACTCTTTGCTTCCATTTTTACTGTCCTCACATGAAGATGAGGTTTCAATTTTATATAGTGGGACAAAATAAAAAAAGCAAAAAAGGAACAACCTGATGTTAAAACACCACACAATATAAAAAGCCTGTCTCAGATATGAATCAAATTAGGACTATCAGCCAGAAAATTTTATATGATCATGATTAATGTGTTAAAGGTTATATTCATGACCAGATGAGGAATTTCAGAGAGATAAATATAAAGCATATTTTAAGTGTCGAGTAAAATTTGTTTTTAAAACACACTAGAATAAAAGTAATGAATGCCTTTGGTGAATTTATCAATAAGTTAGACACAGTGAAGAAAAGAACACTGAACTTTAATATAGGTTAATAGATACGAAAATTAAGCACAAAGAAAGCAACAAGTAAAAAAAAAACCCAGAACAATCAAGTAATATGAAGGAATGTTTTTATCTAACACACAAATACACCATTGGAATGTGAGAGGAAAAAAAATGGGTCAGAGGAAATATTTGAAAATATAATGGTCAAGAATTTTTAAAAATTAAGGAAAGTTATCAAACCAAAGATCCAAGAAACTCGTAGAACCTGATCAGAATAAATACCAAAACAAACAGAAACTAAGTCTCAAAATAAAAATACTAAAACCCTTAGGCACTATATATTGAAGTGGCTAAAAACCAAAGATAAAAAGAAAAGTTTAAAGGTAGCCAGAGGAGGGAAAAAAGTACAAAGGCAGAAAATAATTGAGTGACATTTTCAAATTGTGAAGGAAAAAAATATCTGCCAACTCAGAATATTATACGCAATACAAAAATAACTTCCAAAAATGAATGTGGTCCAGGTCCTAAGTTTGGGGCCTTCCTCCCCATGGCAGGAACCCTGGCTTCCAATTTTGCCTTTTTACCCCCAGATGATGGTGTAGGTGATGGGCCGGGGGGCTGGAGCTGGGCAGGTTTGACCCTCTAACCTGTCTAGGCTGCCAGCATCCCTCTGTGTGCTCCCCTCCTCACAGACCAGGAACTGGCCAGGGGATTGGGCAGTCTCTGAACTGTGGGGGTTCTCAGTGCTCTAAAAGTTAACGATGACTTACTTCTCCAGTCAGGAAGAAGAGTAAGATGACTGGGCCAGATTCAGGAAAGAAACCCAGGGACTGTTTAGCATTTCTGCGTAAAGAACAGAAAACCAATGGCAACTCAAAGCCACAGGCTGACCTTTGGATGCCAGGATATCCTCCCATGTAGCTTGCCTGGAATGTGTCATTTCATGTCTCATGTCAATATCTCCTTTGTTTAGGAAAAGAAAGAGAAAATACAGAAGGGAGCAGAGTAAGAGCTTGAGTTCCTTTCTCTGGTGTTACCACTCCAAATACATTAAGCAGGAATTGTAGGTTTGCCAAACTGAATGTATATCGTCCAATTTCCTTATCTGCAAACATGCAGATGTATGTATGTTTGTATAATATATGATAGAAAAATTGGAAAAGATTCACACTCAAATATTAATAGTACTTCTAGGTGTCTACAGATATTTTTATTTTATTATCACTTAACATTATTTTTCAAATCTTCCTATAATAAACAGTTTTTTGCAAATTAATCTAAAAGACTGAGTAGAAGGTATTGACCAAGATTCTTTCTCTGACCATTGTAATTTTCCATCACATTTCAGGTTAGAGTGGGGCATTAGCTGTAGATCTAAGATGTGAGCTATAGTTGGCATGAAAACAACTACTTGAGGCTGGCACCTAAAGGGAATCTAGAATTTGGCTTCATTGAAAGCATGTATAACTAGCTCAGACAAGACCATACTAATCCAAGCACTCAGAGCCTCAAAATTATAGATTCATTGATGTTTGCATAAGCATGTCAGAAGTGTTATCTGCAGTGAAAAATAGTGACATAAAGTACAATTACAATTCTTAAACTTAGAACCATCTACAATGACGTGGTGGCTATGAATTTTGCATCTGTAATGACCTGGAGAGCAACATGGACTTCTCATACATGTCCAGGCCCACAATGCCCAGTAGCTTTGCCCTAAAGGGAATCCTTGGGCATTATCATGGGAAATTTAGTTTTGTGCTCCCTTCCCTTCTGGCAAAAGCACAGAGTTGTATGATTGGTTGAGTCGTCTGTTCAGAGGAAATTAATACAAACAGTGTTTCCCTTAGCTTGCGATATGGAGCCTGCAAAATGAATCAGTGTGCAAAGAATTACTGCCTATGCTGTTGTGTTTCCTGTGCCACTATATATTTTTCTACCTTAGAAGCCTAATGTATTAAAAGAATCTCCAGTTTCTTAAAACATAAGGGTAAGAGAGGAATGATTTATATAATATTAATTGTTACTTATATAAAAATTTAAAGTACCATTTAATTTATAATAATTTGAAAATAGTTTACAAGATGTCAAAAGCCAGATGGAAAGGGAAAATAATAGTGAATTAATTATGTGTTTTATTTTATGACTAAAATGTTGCTATGCAAAATATCTCTTAAGACTAAATTATTGCCTTTAATGTCTTTTATTATTTTGTTAACCTGGCTATGTGATTTTATAAGGTAAATTTATATATATGGAAATATGTAGAAATTGTCCTTCCACTATACTTTCCAGCATTTATGAATAAATAAGTACCCACACAAATTGAACTTGAGAGTTTCCAATTAGTTAGTTTTTGGAAAGAAAAGCCATTCCATGTAAGTGTCTACTTAACGACGGAAATTATTGACATTCATTATTTATATTGCCTGTGTTCAGGTTCCAGTTTTGGCTTAGTTATATTTTGCAAAACACACACACACACACACAAATATCTTACAACTGGTCAAATGAAAGTTCTCTCAAGTAAAACAAACAGGATTTCTAGAGAAAGTCACTTCTGTCACTGTAATAACAAAAGAAAGCAACTTTTAAATGTGGAAAGAACTCTGAGGCAGTGCTAACACTTCCATTAACAACATAAAATGTATCAAATGGAATTTAAAATTGAAGTGTCTTTTTCATAGACATATTCATAGAAAAATAAACTTAAAAAAATTAAACAGAAATATTTTTAGGACTGGCAACCTTTAAGGACTGCCCGAGCTAAGACATTCACCCGCAAGTCTCCGAGCCTTTCTCTCTATTTCCTCCGCAGCCTCGCTCAGCCTTCTGTGGCTTGTCTTCCCTAGACTCACCCATGTCTCTGTGATTTTCCACTCGTTACTCACCTCTCCGTTGTTTTCTTTTCTTAAACACAGATTTCCTTCCCAGTTCATCTGTTCCCTTTCTTCTATCAATGCTATCCTATATTCTCCTCTCTTCTGAAACCTTGTATTAAAATGTTGTAGAAGAAAAAACGCTGCATGTCTGTAAGAATTAGAAAAAAGCCAACTATTCTCCAGATTTCTGGAATACTCTATATTACTCTGTATCACCGACTTGGTTCCCTTTCACTTCTCATTACTTTTTGGCCTCAACTCCATCCCATAATGAAAATTGCTCTCACTAAAGCTCAGTGAAATCGGATAACTCCTTGTCCTACTAGATAGAGCATTTATTTTGGTATTTGACATATACATCATTTCTTTCTTCTTGGATACCTTTTTTTTTTCTTAAGTTCACTCAGGTTTCTAGCCACCCAGTTGCTTCTGTGATCACTCTGCTCAGTAATATCCTTTCCCCATCTCTCCCTAATCTTCCTTTGTGTTAGCAAGGCCTCTTGGTTGTAACAGGAAATGAGTGGATTGAGTGGAAATTGGCTCAAAAACAGAAGTGTAACAGAGACTGGAAGAATCAGCTGGAAAAAAATGGGCAGGAACAAAGAAAGCAAAGGAGCCCTTCGTCAGGCTAAATCACGTCTCAACAGCAGGTCAGTGAGACTTGCTGTCACTTCTGCTGAACTTGGAATGCAGGCTCTCACTGACAATACCATTATAATGATGCAGGATACATTTGTTGCCATCTTCATATTTCTGCCTTTGCTAATAATTTTCTCTTTTGTGCCTGTTCATTTTCTCCCTCTCTCCATATTCTAAGTGTAGGTTAAGTGTGTTTGATTTGCCAAATCTAGGTCAAGTTTCCTCACTGTAGGTGCAAGGGGGATGGGAAAGTCAATATCCAGCCATTTATTTGGGCTTCTTGAGTGGGTGGTAACCTCCACCAGTCACCAAGACTATGTGGTATAAAACAAGATCAGATGTTGGCCATCTGATATATGCACTGCATCCACTTTATAACCTGTTTAATTCAACTTCCTCAAGTTGCTTTCTGTTCTTTTCTTCTCTTTATGCTCACTATCCAATGGATATGTCATCGCTAAATATGCCTCGGCTATGCTGATGACTACTAGGACTGTTTCTATCAATCTCTAGTAGGATCTCACCACTGAATAAATCTCGCATGGATTTTGGAGGATACTCTCTCAACAAACTAGCTACTATGTCTGAGTTCTTGATCTTAATTTTGATGACCATCTTACCCAGGCACCGAGTGACTCCCCTCTCCTTCAACCCTTTCATGTCTATTATGTCATGAGTCCTCGGGACTCTACCTCCTGAATTCTTTTGCATCTATCTCTGATTTCTCTTCATCACTCCCAATACTTGGCATTCATTTGAATCACTTGGAGAGGATTTTTAAAATGCAGATATAGACCCTATTCCTGCCCTACTCAATCAACTTCTACAGTGGTACTTTATAATCTATATTTTGCAAAAAAAATCCTCAATTGTACTTGAACAACAATAAGAAAATTCTTCAGACAATTCCGATGTGCAATCCGGTTGAGGAATCACTGGCCGTAACTATCAGCTTTCTGTCTAGTAGTCCCGACTCCAATTTCCCCTCCCAACAGCCTATTCTCTACACTACTATGCATCCATTCTTTTATAGTGTCTCACAGAACCACTCTACATCTCTTAATTCTCAGTGCCTGCTTATTGCCTGAAAATAAAGTTCAAGATTCTTTACCTGGAATTCAATTCACTTTATTAGCCCAGCTGTTCATCAAACTCTGCTTACCTTGACCCTGCACCCATGTTTTAAATGAAAATTTCCCTATTTCAATCAATGGTTTCCCCATAATTATAACACATGTTTAGAATGCATTTCTTTTTTTCTAAATATGCCACACATTTTGAAATGAAATTATTGCTTTTTCTTCCACTTGTAAAATTACCTCAAAATAAATTCTATTATAGAGGTAAGGAAATGAATGGGGGATTCTGATATGATGGTTTTCATTTCAACTCTCTTCCCCTATATTTATGTCATACATCCTGAGTGACATATTCCATTTCATTTCAGGCAACATTGAGTGAAGACATGGAGAGGGAAAATGCAACATTGCTGACAGAGTTTATTTTCACAGGACTTATATACAAACCAGAGTTGCAAATCCCCTTGTTCCTGCTGTTCTTGGTGATATATCTCCTCACCATGGTGGGAAACCTTGGTCTGATTGCTCTCATCTGCAACAACTTTCACCTTCATACTCCCATGTACTTACTCCTGAGGAATTTAGCCTTTGTGGATGCTTGGGTGTCATCTACAGTCACCCCCAAGATGCTGGTCAACTTCCTAATCAAGAGTAAAAAGATCTCTCTCTCTGAATGCATGATACAAATTTTTTCCTTTGTATTCAGTGCAACCACAGAATGTTTCCTGCTGGCAGCAATGGCATATGATCGCTATGTAGCCATATGCAAACCATTACTTTATCCAGTGATTATGACCAATAGACTATGCATCTGGCTGTCAGTCTCATCATTTGTAGGTGGTGTGCTCCATGCTTGTATTCATATAGGTTTTTTATTCAGACTAACCTTTTGTAATTCTAATATAATACATCATTTTTACTGTGACGTCATGCCATTGTTTAACATTTCTTGTACTGACCCTTCCATTAATGTTCTGATTGTTTTTATTTTCTCTGGGTCAGTACAGGTGTTCACCATAGTGACTGTTCTCATCTCTTATACACTTGTTCTCTTTACAATCTTAAAAAAGAAGTCTGTACAAGGCATAAGGAAAGCCTTCTCTACCTGTGGAGCCCATCTCCTATCTGTGTCTTTATTCTTTGGTTCTCTTCTCTTCATGTACATGCGCCCTGAATCTGCTGAAGCAGATGACCAAGACATGATGGACTCTCTGTTTTACACTGTTATCATTCCTTTGCTAAATCCAATGATCTATAGTCTGAGAAATAAGAAAGTCCTAGATTCACTGGCAAAAATGTTAAAGAGAAGTGTTTAGATCTCACACTAATATATGTCCTCTCTTTATTAAAACAGTCACAAAATTATGCAGATAAATGTAACTCCGTTTTGGTTAGTGTTCAAGATTTTTGCGATTGCAATTGCCCTACAGTTTTAATGACTTAAGGTGTTAGTACTAACATTCTCCTTAAAAACATGTATATGTTGTTCAAAAAATACAAATAATTTTAAACAAATGTCATGCTGGAATAATTAAAGCTGAAAATAAGTGAAAATATTTTACATGCCCTTAAATTCTTCAATGTAGCTTTATAAAATTATTAAGCACTAATATAGTGTGGTTTCTCTGAACAGGACTTGATTAGGATGTCTTTGATAATCGTGCAGCTTGTGCAGCCTGAAGCTCACATCACATTTAACTCTACAAAGCAGACAGGTTTGTAGTTGAGTGAATAGAGGCAAATCCCAAAAGGTCTTTCATTTCACACTATTTGGGAAATGGTGACTTTCACTTCTTGTGGGCGTTCAACTCATGTCACAGAAAAAAATAAACAGGAATGAGAAAACAATGATTTTAAAAATGACAAGGAAAAAAAATGAGAAGGGAGTTAAGACAGTGAAGGTCAGGCCAAGCTGTAAGATAATGCTCTTAGCTCAGGAAGCTTCCATGAGTAATGAGAAGAGGGAAGTTGCCTCTAATGCTCTGAACACCTTTAAATGCACTTTGGAGCTGTGTTTGTATGTTGTAGGCTACTCTGAAAAGCTTCATTAATGCAGGAAGCTAAGAATGTGATTGCAGAAAAACTGAAGTGGGCATACAGAGGAAAAGAGAAGTGGCAGAATAGAAAGAAAATGTTCGATCTTCCTAGAATTTTTTTTAAATGATTCTAGTAAGATAAAAAACATCAGCAAATAAAATTTTGGGGGATGATTCATTGAGACTAGGACTTCAAATGCATATTACCAAAGTTCAAATAATATTAATATAACATGATGTCATAATACCCAGTGGGTCACTGGAAAAGACATGAAAAATAAGCAAGATATTGAATGATTTTTCCCCAAAAGTCCTTAAATGTTAGCTTTTATCTCACTCCATACTCAAAGTATAATAAGTGGCCCATCTTCAGGTGCCCTCTTGCCCCTCCTTTCCCAACACTGAAATCCATACACTTTCTTAATGACACACCAAAGCCCTTACCTAAAAACTACCCATCTGTGTTTGCAAAACTCTTGTGACTTATCCTCTATATCCTGGTGATACTCTTCCTAAACATAGCTCCAGGTTATTCTTTACAAACAGAACTTGGATTAAACCCTACTCCTTTCAATGACTTTTAATGGATTGTCATTGCTACTGGATTATGTATCTAGATCTGCATACATACATGTGAACTTATTTGTTCATGTGCGTGTTCCTAAAAAAAAAAAAAAAGAATTGTGGACCTTTTATAACTTTTTGGGGGAACCATGATTGACAGTAATGATAGCCAATCAAAACCCTACTGCCTCATTTCAATATGCTTAATTAGAGGGAAATCTGTCCTTTAGAAACAAATGAATTGTCAAGCTGGATCGTTTTGTACCATCATTCTTATTTTTTAAAATGTTATTTATTTATTTTTAGAGAGGGGGGAGGGAAGGAGAAACAGAAAGAGAGAAACATCAATGTGTGGGTTGCTCCCCACATGCCCCCAGCTGGGGACATGGCCCACAACCCAGGCACATGCCATGACCGGGAACCGAACCAATGACCCTCTGGTTTGCAGGCTGGCACTCAATACACTAAGCCACAGCAGGCAGGGCCCATCATTCTAAAAATAACCATATATACGATTTTCCACTTGTTATAATAATGTGATGTTAATCTCTTCTGAGGAGGTACCCTTTAAATGAGACTTGACAGCAATAATTGACAATCTTATGATGTTTCCTGTATTTTTCAAGAAAAAGAAATCAAGCCACTAAATGTAAACTGACTTTAATATTTGTAAACAAATATTACAATATTTGAGATTGTAATACTGGGCCAAAACAGCAAGGCTTACAATAAACCCACTTTAAATATAAAGACCTAAGTATTTTAAAAGTAAAAGATGAGAGAAATAAGTCATGAAAATACTAGAAAAATGGAAGTGGCTATATCAATATACACCAGTTTGATGTTACTGATATTATTGAACACTCCACCCAACAGCAGCAGAATACATAGTATTTGAAAACACACAAGGAATGTCTAGCAACATATGATACCCTTTTTAGCTGAATATGGAACTTATGTGTCCTTTTTTTCTTTAAAATATTTTATTGTACTCTATATTTTTTGTATAATATTTTAAATTGGGGAGGCATTTTAAAGGGTACAAGAGCATTTTAAATTTATTATGCTATTTTTTTCTCAAGAACACATCTCAAACTCATTGCCCTCACTGAAGAAATGATTATTGACAAGAGCCAAATGATTTGTACCTTCCCAAAGAATTTACCTTTTACTGGAGACCAGTACTTTAAAAGAAAAGAGTACAGGTGAGATCATATGGTATTTGTCCCTCACCGCCTGGCTTATTTCACTTAGCATAATGCTCTCCAGTTCCATCCATGCCATTGCAAAGAGTATAAGATCCTTCTTTCTCTCTGCTGCATAGAATTCCATTGTGTAAATATACCATAATTTTTTAATCCACTCATTTGCTGATGGGCACTTAGGTTGCTTCCAGTACTTGGCTATTGTAAATTGTGCTGCTATGAACATTGGGGTGCATGGGTTCTTTTGGTTTGGTGTTTCAGGGTTCTCACCTTTAACTGGAACATAATCAACAAAAGAAAAAAAGCAAACAAAATATAACCAGAGACATTGAAATTAAGAACAATCTAACAATAGCCAGAGGGGAGTGGGGAGGGGATAGTGGGGAGAGGGGTCTGTAGGAGCTACTATAAAGGACACAAAGACAAAATCAAGGGGGAGTGTAGAGGTGGGGGAGGTAGGTGGGACTGGTTGGGGTTGGGTGGAGGAATAGGAAGAAAATGCAGACAATTGTAACTGAATAAAAATAAATTAATTAATTAAAATAAAATAAAATAAAAGAGTACAGTTCTTATGCTGTTGTTTTGGTTTCTTTTCTTTCTATATCTTCCTTTTCTTTCCTTTTCTATCCCTTCCTTCCTTTCTTTCTTCCCTGTTGTGGACAGGTCAATTCAGATACTAATAGGGCATCTTTTTCAAACAATAAGAAATGTGGAACTTTTATAACTTTTTCTTGGGAAGCAGGATCGACATTAATGATAGACATTTGTATATTTAGTTATACCCAAGTAAATTTCATAATAATAAATACACATTTAGTGGAACTTGTTTAATCTTATATATAAAGAATATCATATAAGTAAAATTGTTTTCACCTTGAAGACATTAGTAAGTCCTATTATTTCTCCTGAGGTTGTTACTATGATTTCTGTTATATTATAATCGATTATAATATACAGTCACTTAATAAGATTTATTATAATATTAGGTATATTAATGAACTTTTTAGAAAATTTAAAGTTATGCAATAAAAATAAAAAATATGCTGATTCTGGAAGATGCAATAAATTATGGAATATATTTTATGACAATGGCATCCAAAACGGAACTAAAATACGAATAATCACTAAAACAAACAAACAAATACAAATGTGCACTGATTATCCAAAGCAATGAATCCCCATGGACAGTACAGCAAAAATTTTTTAAGTATATTTTATTGATTATACTATTGCAGTTGCCCTGCTATTTCCTCCTTTGTCCCCCCACACAGCAACCCCCACTCCCTCAGGCAATCCCCCTACCATTGTTCAAGTCCATGGGTCATGTGTAAAAGTTCTTTGGCTGCTCCATTTCCTATATTGTACTTCACATCCCCAAAGAAATTCTGTAACTACCTATTTGTACTTAATCCCTTCACCTCTTCACCCATTTTCCCCCTCCCCCTCCTACCTGGCAACCTTCTGGTAACTTCTATTTTCTTGCTTTTAAGAGTCTCTCTCTCTTTGTCTTTAACCTTTGGCCTTTTAATAATGATGTGTCTTGGAGTGGGCCTCTTTACATCCATCATAATTGGGGCTCTGTGTTTCCTGCAATTGTATGTCTATTTCCTTCACCAAATTAGGGAAGTTTTCTTTCACTATATTTTCCAAATAAATTTCCAATTTCTTGCTCTTTCTCTTCTCCTACTGGCACCTCTATATTGGTGAATGTTGGACTTCTCCAACTGCTCAGAAACTCCTCATTTTTTTAAAATTCTTTTTTCTTCTTGTTCTGTTTGGTTGTTTTTTGCTTCCTGTTGTTCTATATCATTGATTTGATTCTTGGCTTCACCCACTCTACTGTTGCTTCCTTGTAAATTTTACTTTATTTCAGTTACTGTATCCTTTTATTCTGACTGGATCTTTTTTATGCTGTTGAGGTCCTCGCTAAGTTCCTTGAGCATCCTTATAACCAGTGTTTTGAACTCTGCATCTGATAGATTGCTTATCTCCACTTGGTTTAACTCTTTTTCTGGAGTTTTGATCTGTTTCTTCATTTGGGCCATGTTTCTCTGTCTCCTTGTTCTGGCAGTCTCCCTGAGTTTGTTTCTATGTATTAGGTAGAGCTTCTTTGACTCTGTGCCTTGGTAGTGTGGCCTAATGTAGTAAATGTCCTGTAGGGTCCAGTGGCACAGCCTCTCCCATCACCCAAGCTGGGTCCTTGAGGAGCGCACTTTGTGTGGGCTGAGTACACCCTCCTCTTGTAGTTGAGCCCCGGTTGCTATTGACAGATAAACAGGAGGAATTTACCCAGTTCAGTCAGCTGCAAGGACTGGCTCTGACCAGTGCCCACCAACCTCTGCCCTCCGTAGAGGATCAGCTCTGTGTTGGCAGGGTGGTGGTGCTCTGACATGGTTGTAGCTGCCCACTGGGTGCATTGGCCCTTGGGTTTCCCAGGTGGTGGAGGCCAAGGTCAGGCCTCACCGGTGTTTTGCCGGGGGCCACCCTGCCTGAGCTATAAAGTGATCTGAAATGGCTGCCGGGCTTGGAGATTCCCAGGCAAAGCCAAGCTGTGAATGTAAGCTGGCTGCTGCTGCTAGTGCCAGGCCTGGGGCTCACTGAAGCCAGCTGTGGCTTGTTTGATAGGATTTAAGAATTTGTGAAGCAAGATTCAAGACCAGCCATTCATATGGAACAGCAGCTTGGGTGGGCCTATAAGTGGGGTGGGGTGGAGTCTCTGGGGATCTCCAAGGTGGGTCAGACAGTGTTAGCCAGGTTGATGGAGTCTCAGATATGGCACCAGCTTGCTGACTCTGTGGGGGGAGGGTTTAGAAAGGGACAAAGGCCTCTGCTCACCTTGATGCCAGACCCTTCAGCTTTTCCCTGTATACCACTTGCGCCTTTCACGCTGCCACCTGGTACTGGAGCTCAGAGGAAGTGAGTCTGAGTAGGTGAGTCCATGTGCAGGTTCTTTAAAAGGATAGGCTTGGGGTTCCAGCAGTTTCTTCCTCTGACTCAGTTCCCAGGGGTTTTTTGCAGCCAGAAGTTGTGGGGTCTTACCTTTCTAGCACTGGAATCCTGGGCTGTGGGGCCTGGTGTGGGGCTGGGATTCCTCGCTCTCAAGATATCCCTACAGAATTTATTCCACCACATGTGGATGTGGGGCCAGCTCATTCTGCATCCACACCCCTCCTTCCAATCTGGATGGACATGGTTTCTTCAATCCCATAATTGTCAAACTTCCATTCATCTTGATTCTTCATGGTTCTGAGTGATGGCTGTTCTATATTTTAGTTTTAATTTTGATGTGGTTTTTGAAGAGGTGAGCAATGTTTGCCTATACCACCATCTTGACCATTTCAAGCAAACCATTTTCAAGCTTTGGTATTGCACATAACTCTATTGATTCCTGGGAAATGATGTGAATGTTGTCTCTGACTATGAGAACATTAAAAAGCCCCTGAAGATCCTGTACAGCAAGTACCATGCACCCATATTGAAAGGACTCTCCTCTGAGACAAGCTAGATATTCAAGAACTCTTTAGGAGATCATTGTAGACTGGTAATTGGACATGGCTGAAAAGGTTTTATCAAAGATATTGATCAGAAGTGCAAGAGGAAGAAAAAGAGCAAAGAGCATTGGTGACAGATGGCTATTCTTTCCAAGTGTTTATATCCCAGTATCAATGGTGATGGAGCTGCTCAGCCCATGCTATCTGCTGCAGCAGGAATTGTCTAATTCATATCAGACAGATGACTCGAACGGGGACCGTCCCCTTTGAAATGCCTTCTTCCATTTCTGAAGACCCCAGTGCTTCCAGGCAGGAAAGGGAGCCTTTTGAACCCTTGTACACATCGGGGCATGTGGCCTCAGCAACCAAAGAACAAAACCTGACTACTCCGTGATGGGAAGAATAGTCGAGATCTTAAAGATGACTTTGTTCAGAATATTTTATGGACATTTGAAGATATTCATGGCGCCACCGTGCCTACATTTGGAAGAGGCAGAAATCCAGCAGTCAGCTTACATCTCAGGGATAACAGCAAACCAATTCCTGTGTTAAATGGAATTGACTATTGGTTGGGTAATTTTATATGCAATCTACCAGAGTTTGTGCTGGGTTTCCATGTAAGTGGAATTGTACAGAAGTATGAAATGGTAAAGACAGAAGAGATTCCCGATTTGGAAAACTCAATTTTTCTACTAATGTCATAAAAGACATTGCACAGAATCTAACTCTACCAAAGAAGGACACACCTATTGGCTATTTAAAGCAAGTGGCAGTGATACAGTAAAGCTCCACAATCTCACTACTCTTTGTGAACAAACTGAAGACAAATACCGAAACCCATTCACAAAGCCAGTGGCTATTCTCTTATATAAGGATGCTTACAACGTGATCATGAAGAAGAATCAAAATAAGAAACACTATGGGCCTATCTTAACTGTGTTAAACTGTTAGACAAAAGCAGACACCCTCAAAATAGTGCTCAGCGGATTACATGCTTTCAGAATTTTTCAACTGGATGAACCTAAAAAAGAAGAAAGTTCAGAATCTCCTTTAAATGAAAATTCTGGTGAAAGTTGTAGTGAAGAGGAGGAGATGCCAGACAGTGATGAAAACGGGTTCTGTAGCAGCAGTTCCTATCCTCTAGATGACAACAAAGCAGTAGCTATAATTAAGTCTGTGGGAGAATTGTCAGAAAATTGTTCCAGAAAAATACAAATCCATTCATCAACTCAGATCCAGCTGAGTCTTTCCAGTTTGCCATGGCACAGAAGAACACTGTAGACGTGGGCTTGGCTATGTTCTGGAGGGTTCAAAATCTGTGGATAGCAGCAGTAACAAAAAAAGCCACCTCCCTATGGCTGACCCCAACACCCAAATCCCATTAAAATATGGAGGTGAATCCACAAGGGGTGATTCCTGAGGGTCTGGAGAAGCAGAGGGCTTTGGGTTTTTTTTGACACAACTGGCTCCCTACAGAAGGGTAATTATCGCAGTCAATCTGGAATGACCCCTGGTTCTTGGCAACATAAACTAAGACTCCATTTGATTCTCTCACGTTATCAAAGGTCTATAATGTTTTTTCTAATGCTTCCATGAATCTTCAGAAATGTGGAAGAGTGTTACAATACATTAAATTAGCTTTGCAGAGCCACAACACTTACTACTGCCTCTGCACCGATAAGCTTTCTAAAATGCTGCTGTTTCTTTCTTAATATTTGATACTCTGTGGTGATATCCAGCTGATGCTGGCCCAGGATGCAAACAACAGAGCAGCACCCTTTTAGGAGTTTAATTACCAAATAAAAGAAGATCAGGAGATAGTACACAGCCCATACAGAACATCTGGGTGTCAAAGATTTGCCAGTGCAACTGATTTGTCTACAGACTTAAAAGTCAACTTTCAGTCCATTGTAAATATTATCAGGCTGCTAATGAAATCTTTCAATGTAGTGACTTAAAAAACCAACACCCAGAACGCTGTGTACAAGTATAGAATGGGTGATATTAGAAATGAAATCATTGCATTTTATATGAATCAGGCTCCTGTGTTACAGAGTGAGAGAGTGGTGAGCAAAAGTGTGTCTACTGCAGAGCAACTATGGTGAAAAAAAAGATTTTCTTGTTTTGAAAAACGAGTTGACAACTTTGAGTCATTTGAGGAGGCTACAAATGTTGCCCTTTTATTATGTAACATGGGAAGACTCATGCAAATTTGTGCACAGGAGCACTGTGGCACAGGTGACGAATTTAACCATAAATTCTTCACCAGAAGAAGGTTTGTATTATAATAATGCTGTCAATTACTATTTGAAAGCTCTGAAGTCCATGGGAACATGAGACATACACCCCGCTGCCTGGGATTCAGTGAACTAGTTGTTCACCACTTAATTCACTGTGGCCACACGGCTACAACTCTTATGCTCTGTTATTCAGAGAAGGTCAAGAGCAGATTGGGAAAAGAAGTCAGTGAGGCTATGATGAAGTCCCTAAGACACTGCGACGTGGACTCGGTGGCTGCCCGGCAGCCCCTTTGTCAGTAACGAGCTGCAACCAACAGGCTGCAGCTAACAGGCTGGCGTCCACGTGCCACTCGTCCGAGGAATCAGGTTGGTGATGTGCACCTCAGGAAGCAGACCCGGGTGCTGGCCGATCTACATTACAACACAGCCGTGAAGCTTGTCCAGCCCCAGAAATAAACGCCATGTGAACACGCTCAGAGTGCAGTTAAAAAGAGTAGCATTTGCATAATTTCAGATGACTGCTCAGAGTAGCAATGTTGGAAAATTAAAAACACTATCTGTGGCTCCTGATACACTGGTGAGTACTAAACATGCATTCCAAATAATCAGAAAGAAGCCTATAGACTCAAGGAATCGGACCAGCCTGAGTGATAACACCACTCCAGCTGCCGATTCTGCCCCTACTCTGAATGGAGAAGTGCTCAAACTCCTCGGTATGTTTGAGTCGTGGCTGTGATTCCTGCTCCTTCAGTCCATCAAGCTGCTGTCTCCAACCAAAAAGAAAACAAGCAAGGACATGGAAGAAGATGTAGACTTCAAAACCAACAAGCAAAGGAAACAAAATATAACCAGAGACATTAAAGTTAAGAACAATCTAACAATGGACAGGGGGGAGTGGGGAGGGGACAGTGAGGACAGGGGATGTATGTGAAATTCTCATACTTTGCTTGGAGGAATGTAAAGTGATGCAATTATCAAAAAATGTTTGACATTTTATTAGCACGTATTTTATCATCTTGACCCAACAATTCAAATTATTTTCCTAAAGAAATGAAAATATATGTCCTCCCAAAGACTTGTACATTGTTCTTGGCTATTTTGTTATGACTAATACAAAACCAATGATAGTGTTAATGTCCATGAGCAGGTGAACAGATCAATAAACTGCTAAAACCATAGAATACAATACTAGCTTGCAATAAAAAGAAATGAACTATGATACATGCAACAACATAAATGAATCTTAGAACAGTTATGGTGAGTGAAAAAAGCCAGACTCAAAACATTATGTACTGTATGATTCCATTTATGCAAAATTCTACAAAAGGTCAAACTTATCTGTAGTAGCAGAAAGTGAGAATTACTAAGAAGTGGTAATTACTAAGAAGTGGTAGGAGAAAGTTTAGGGTGATGGAAATGTTCTATATCTTGAATGTGCTAGTAGTTACATGGGTCAAAATTTGTCAAATTTTATTCAATTGTATGTATATTTAAAATAGGTGCATTTAATTAAATGTAAATTATATTTCAATAATAATGATTTTAAAAAAGGAAAAAGCAAGACCCAACTCTATATTGTGTACAAGAAGTTTACTTTAAATATACAGATAGCTATATATTAAAATACTTTTAAAAAGAAAAAATATATACCATGAACAGAGTAACCATAAGAAACTGGAGTAACTACATTAATATAAGAACACTAGATAGTAAAACAAAGAATATTACCAGAAACAAAAAGAAGCATTTTATAGTAATAAAGAGATCAATTTGTCATAAAGACATAATAGCTCTAACTGTGTATTCTCCTAATAATACACATTCAAAATAATGGAAAAGAACTGATTTAATAAAAGTGTAAAACAGATAAACCTATTATCTTTGTTGAAGATTTTAACACCCCCCACTCAATAAGGTAAAGAAGAACTAGACAAAACTTTAGTTAACAGAGATAAAATCTGAAAAACATTATCAATCTTCTTGATGTAACTGATGTTTATAGAACAATACAATTAACATTCACAGGAACTATATTCTTTAGAAGTGCACATGATTATCACTGAGATAATCATATGCTGGACCATTATACCTCCCCAATAATTTAAGAGAAATAAGATTATACAGGATATGTTTTTAATCACAATAAAGTTAAATTAGAAAAAAATAATAAGATATCTAGACAAATTACAATACTTGTAAATACCAAGGCACTCCTAAAAAGCCATGCATGAAAAAATTAACAATGAAAACTAGAATAAAATTTGAATTAAACAATGAAAACACAATATATCAAAATGTGTGTAATGCCATTAAATCAGTGCTAGAAGAAAATGTATACTTTTAAGTGCTTATGATAACAACGCTCAGCAAAGTGGGAATAGAGGGAGCATTCCTCAACATAAGAAAAGCCATATATGAGAAACCTACAGCTGACAGGATACTGAATGGGCAAAAACTAAAACCTTTTCCTTTAAGATCTGGAAAAAGACAAAGGTGTCTGCTTTCACTTCTCTTATTCAATATAGTACTAGAGGTTCTAGCCACAGAGATCAGACAAGAAAAAGAAATAAAAGGCATCCAAATTGGAAAGGAAAAAGTAAAACTGTCATTATGTGCAGATGACATGATAGTATACATAGAAAACCCTTTAGTCTCCACCAAAAATCTACTCAACTTAATAAGTGAATTTGGCAAAACAGCAGGATACAAAGTCAATATTCAGAAATTGATGGCATATTTGTACACTAACAATGAAAGTCAGAAAGAGAAACTAGGAAGAATTTTAAAACTGCTTATGCTTCAGGATATATTTTTGTTGCAGTAAAAACATTATGCCCAATACTATGAATCTGATACACCTAAGTCTTATTAAAAATAATGACTACAATTAATATATTTCCATAATACCCACTCATGTGGCCTTATCCTTTCATGCTTTCATATTCCATTGTCTGCACAGGTAATAAGGAGGTAGATGTATGGCTCCAAGCAACCAGTCATTTGGATAGGATTTGGACCTTGCACAGGGAGAAACTAAAAGAAGATAAATAAGGACTTTTTCTTACCCCAGCTCTATTTCTGCAAACTATACGTATAGCTGAGGAGGAAACTTTAGAATTTTTTCAGACATAATAACAGCAGGCATCCTGGTCAACCTCTATTGCTGGCTATGAACTTTTATAGGTTTGTTTAGAGTTAAAGGAGACACAGAGTTTTTCCATTAATCAGCAAGTGCATGGAGAATGCTTAGCTAGAGCAGTAGAAACACAATTAGCCTTACACTCATTCTTTATCTTTGGCTTCAAGTCACTTAGGTAGTGCTATTTGTCTTCTTCAACAAGATTCAAAGTTCCTTGGAACTAAGGAACATGTCCTCTATTTTCTATTACTGTCAGGACAAAGTATAAGCCTAAACAGTTGGATCATATTTAGAGAGTGGAACTTGGATGGGATATGACTTTTGTAAGTAAAAATAAAATACCTATAAATAAATTTAACTGAGGAGGTAAAACACCTATACTTGGAAAACTATAGAACACTGAAGAAAGAAATTGAGGAAGATACAAATAAATGGAAGCGTATACCATGTTCATGGATTGGAAGAATTAACATCATTAAAATGTCCACACTACCCAAAGCAATCTATAGACTCAACACAATTCCTATAATATACCAATGGCATGTTTCACTGATCTAGAACATATACTCCAAAAATTTATATGGAACTAAAAAAGGCCTCAAATAGCCTCAGTAATCTTGAAAAGAAGAATAAAGTTGGAGGGATCACAATACCTGATATCAAACTATACTCCAAGTCCACTGTAATCAAAACAGTTTGGTACTGGCATAAGAACAGACACATAGATCAATGGAACAGAATAGAGAGCCCAGAAATAAACCCAAGTCTCTATGATCAATTAATATTTGACAAAGGAGCCATGAGCATACAGAAGAGTAAAGAAAAATAGTTCTGTTTAATAAGTGGTGTTGGGAGAACTGGAATGGTACATGCAAAAAAAAAAACAAACCTAAATTAAACTAAACTAAACTAGACCACTAACTTACACCATACCCCAGAATAAACTCAGAATGTATAACAAATTTAAATACAAGTCACGATACCATAAAGTCCTATCAGAAAACATAGGCAGTAAAATTTCAGATATCCTATATAATAATGTTCTTGCCAATGTATCTCCTAGGACAAGGGAAATAAAGGAAAAAATGAACAAATGGGACTTAATCAAAATAAAAAGCTTCTGCACAGCTAAAGAAACCACCATCAAAATGAAAAGGGAACCACCCGGCTTATTTCACTTAGCATAATGCTCTTCAGTTCCAATGATCTCACCTTTAAGTGGCATCTTTCTGTGCCATTTAGAAGGAAATATTGTAGATTTAACGCACTTTAACCACTAAAGTCACTTGGATAAAATTCCCCTTGACCCAAGGTAACATTTATCCGAATTAATTGTCTTAAATCCGTGTAGCTTAACAAACTTCAAAAATACTTAAAAGTGTAACTGCATCACAGCAAGTCTGCTAATATTGGGGTACCACACACTTCTCAAAGAAAGAGGGAGCTTTAAGTCTGATTCTGATTTTAGCATCTTTAGTGAAGAATCCAAAGAGCTTGGTCATGACCTGTCTTGTCATGGGAAATGAGAACCTCAAATTTCCACTGTGGTGCCTGTTGGAAGTGGGTATTTCCCACGTATTTAATTAAACGGAGCAGTGAGTGGACACACTGACCCCCAAGGACAGGAGGCACTGACGGCACTGATGGATGCAGCCATGGTGTGAGCCTCTGAACGGCGCTGCCCTGAGCAAGCTGGTCCGGCAAGTGGATGAGAAGGACGATTCTTTCCAAAAGACTTGTTTTTGTTAACGGTAGCTCTCAAAAGCTGGCAGTAAATTTGCTTGTTGGTTTTGAAGTCTACATCTTCTTCCATGTCCTTGCTTGTTTTCTTTTTGGTTGGAGACAGCAGCTTGATGGACTGAAGGAGCAGGAATCACAGCCACGACTCAAACATACCGAGGAGTTTGAGCACTTCTCCATTCAGAGTAGGGGCAGAATCGGCAGCTGGAGTGGTGTTATCACTCAGGCTGGTCCGATTCCTTGAGTCTATAGGCTTCTTTCTGATTATTTGGAATGCATGTTTAGTACTCACCAGTGTATCAGGAGCCACAGATAGTGTTTTTAATTTTCCAACATTGCTACTCTGAGCAGTCATCTGAAATTATGCAAATGCTACTCTTTTTAACTGCACTCTGAGCGTGTTCACATGGCGTTTATTTCTGGGGCTGGACAAGCTTCACGGCTGTGTTGTAATGTAGATCGGCCAGCACCCGGGTCTGCTTCCTGAGGTGCACATCACCAACCTGATTCCTCGGACGAGTGGCACGTGGACGCCAGCCTGTTAGCTGCAGCCTGTTGGTTGCAGCTCGTTACTGACAAAGGGGCTGCCGGGCAGCCACCGAGTCCACGTCGCAGTGTCTTAGGGACTTCATCATAGCCTCACTGACTTCTTTTCCCAATCTGCTCTTGACCTTCTCTGAATAACAGAGCATAAGAGTTGTAGCCGTGTGGCCACAGTGAATTAAGTGGTGAACAACTAGTTCACTGAATCCCAGGCAGCGGGGTGTATGTCTCATGTTCCCATGGACTTCAGAGCTTTCAAATAGTAATTGACAGCATTATTATAATACAAACCTTCTTCTGGTGAAGAATTTATGGTTAAATTCGTCACCTGTGCCACAGTGCTCCTGTGCACAAATTTGCATGAGTCTTCCCATGTTACATAATAAAAGGGCAACATTTGTAGCCTCCTCAAATGACTCAAAGTTGTCAACTCGTTTTTCAAAACAAGAAAATCTTTTTTTTACCATAGTTGCTCTGCAGTAGACACACTTTTGCTCACCACTCTCTCACTCTGTAACACAGGAGCCTGATTCATATAAAATGCAATGATTTCATTTCTAATATCACCCATTCTATACTTGTACACAGCGTTCTGGGTGTTGGTTTTTTAAGTCACTACATTGAAAGATTTCATTAGCAGCCTGATAATATTTACAATGGACTGAAAGTTGACTTTTAAGTCTGTAGACAAATCAGTTGCACTGGCAAATCTTTGACACCCAGATGTTCTGTATGGGCTGTGTACTATCTCCTGATCTTCTTTTATTTGGTAATTAAACTCCTAAAAGGGTGCTGCTCTGTTGTTTGCATCCTGGGCCAGCATCAGCTGGATATCACCACAGAGTATCAAATATTAAGAAAGAAACAGCAGCATTTTAGAAAGCTTATCGGTGCAGAGGCAGTAGTAAGTGTTGTGGCTCTGCAAAGCTAATTTAATGTATTGTAACACTCTTCCACATTTCTGAAGATTCATGGAAGCATTAGAAAAAACATTATAGACCTTTGATAACGTGAGAGAATCAAATGGAGTCTTAGTTTATGTTGCCAAGAACCAGGGGTCATTCCAGATTGACTGCGATAATTACCCTTCTGTAGGGAGCCAGTTGTGTCAAAAAAAACCCAAAGCCCTCTGCTTCTCCAGACCCTCAGGAATCACCCCTTGTGGATTCACCTCCATATTTTAATGGGATTTGGGTGTTGGGGTCAGCCATAGGGAGGTGGCTTTTTTTGTTACTGCTGCTATCCACAGATTTTGAACCCTCCAGAACATAGCCAAGCCCACGTCTACAGTGTTCTTCTGTGCCATGGCAAACTGGAAAGACTCAGCTGGATCTGAGTTGATGAATGGATTTGTATTTTTCTGGAACAATTTTCTGACAATTCTCCCACAGACTTAATTATAGCTACTGCTTTGTTGTCATCTAGAGGATAGGAACTGCTGCTACAGAACCCGTTTTCATCACTGTCTGGCATCTCCTCCTCTTCACTACAACTTTCACCAGAATTTTCATTTAAAGGAGATTCTGAACTTTCTTCTTTTTTAGGTTCATCCAGTTGAAAAATTCTGAAAGCATGTAATCCGCTGAGCACTATTTTGAGGGTGTCTGCTTTTGTCTAACAGTTTAACACAGTTAAGATAGGCCCATAGTGTTTCTTATTTTGATTCTTCTTCATGATCACGTTGTAAGCATCCTTATATAAGAGAATAGCCACTGGCTTTGTGAATGGGTTTCGGTATTTGTCTTCAGTTTGTTCACAAAGAGTAGTGAGATTGTGGAGCTTTACTGTATCACTGCCACTTGCTTTAAATAGCCAATAGGTGTGTCCTTCTTTGGTAGAGTTAGATTCTGTGCAATGTCTTTTATGACATTAGTAGAAAAATTGAGTTTTCCAAATCGGGAATCTCTTCTGTCTTTACCATTTCATACTTCTGTACAATTCCACTTACATGGAAACCCAGCACAAACTCTGGTAGATTGCATATAAAATTACCCAACCAATAGTCAATTCCATTTAACACAGGAATTGGTTTGCTGTTATCCCTGAGATGTAAGCTGACTGCTGGATTTCTGCCTCTTCCAAATGTAGGCACGGTGGCGCCATGAATATCTTCAAATGTCCATAAAATATTCTGAACAAAGTCATCTTTAAGATCTCGACTATTCTTCCCATCACGGAGTAGTCAGGTTTTGTTCTTTGGTTGCTGAGGCCACATGCCCCGATGTGTACAAGGGTTCAAAAGGCTCCCTTTCCTGCCTGGAAGCACTGGGGTCTTCAGAAATGGAAGAAGGCATTTCAAAGGGGACGGTCCCCGTTCGAGTCATCTGTCTGATATGAATTAGACAATTCCTGCTGCAGCAGATAGCATGGGCTGAGCAGCTCCATCACCATTGATACTGGGATATAAACACTTGGAAAGAATAGCCATCTGTCACCAATGCTCTTTGCTCTTTTTCTTCCTCTTGCACTTCTGATCAATATCTTTGATAAAACCTTTTCAGCCATGTCCAATTACCAGTCTACAATGATCTCCTAAAGAGTTCTTGAATATCTAGCTTGTCTCAGAGGAGAGTCCTTTCAATATGGGTGCATGGTACTTGCTGTACAGGATCTTCAGGGGCTTTTTAATGTTCTCATAGTCAGAGACAACATTCACATCATTTCCCAGGAATCAATAGAGTTATGTGCAATACCAAAGCTTGAAAATGGTTTGCTTGAAATGGTCAAGATGGTGGTATAGGCAAACATTGCTCACCTCTTCAAAAACCACATCAAAATTAAAACTAAAATATAGAACAGCCATCACTCAGAACCATGAAGAATCAAGATGAATGGAAGTTTGACAATTATGGGATTGAAGAAACCATGTCCATCCAGATTGGAAGGAGGGGTGTGGATGCAGAATGAGCTGGCCCCACATCCACATGTGGTGGAATAAATTCTGTAGGGATATCTTGAGAGCGAGGAATCCCAGCCCCACACCAGGCCCCACAGCCCAGGATTCCAGTGCTAGAAAGGTAAGACCCCACAACTTCTGGCTGCAAAAAACCCCTGGGAACTGAGTCAGAGGAAGAAACTGCTGGAACCCCAAGCCTATCCTTTTAAAGAACCTGCACATGGACTCACCTACTCAGACTCACTTCCTCTGAGCTCCAGTACCAGGTGGCAGCGTGAAAGGCGCAAGTGGTATACAGGGAAAAGCTGAAGGGTCTGGCATCAAGGTGAGCAGAGGCCTTTGTCCCTTTCTAAACCCTCCCCCCACAGAGTCAGCAAGCTGGTGCCATATCTGAGACTCCATCAACCTGGCTAACACTGTCTGACCCACCTTGGAGATCCCCAGAGACTCCACCCCACCCCACTTATAGGCCCACCCAAGCTGCTGTTCCATATGAATGGCTGGTCTTGAATCTTGCTTCACAAATTCTTAAATCCTATCAAACAAGCCACAGCTGGCTTCAGTGAGCCCCAGGCCTGGCACTAGCAGCAGCAGCCAGCTTACATTCACAGCTTGGCTTTGCCTGGGAATCTCCAAGCCCGGCAGCCATTTCAGATCACTTTATAGCTCAGGCAGGGTGGCCCCCGGCAAAACACCGGTGAGGCCTGACCTTGGCCTCCACCACCTGGGAAACCCAAGGGCCAATGCACCCAGTGGGCAGCTACAACCATGTCAGAGCACCACCACCCTGCCAACACAGAGCTGATCCTCTACGGAGGGCAGAGGTTGGTGGGCACTGGTCAGAGCCAGTCCTTGCAGCTGACTGAACTGGGTAAATTCCTCCTGTTTATCTGTCAATAGCAACCGGGGCTCAACTACAAGAGGAGGGTGTACTCAGCCCACACAAAGTGCGCTCCTCAAGGACCCAGCTTGGGTGATGGGAGAGGCTGTGCCACTGGACCCTACAGGACATTTACTACATTAGGCCACACTACCAAGGCACAGAGTCAAAGAAGCTCTACCTAATACATAGAAACAAACTCAGGGAGACTGCCAGAACAAGGAGACAGAGAAACATGGCCCAAATGAAGAAACAGATCAAAACTCCAGAAAAAGAGTTAAACCAAGTGGAGATAAGCAATCTATCAGATGCAGAGTTCAAAACACTGGTTATAAGGATGCTCAAGGAACTTAGCGAGGACCTCAACAGCATAAAAAAGATCCAGTCAGAATAAAAGGATACAGTAACTGAAATAAAGTAAAATTTACAAGGAAGCAACAGTAGAGTGGGTGAAGCCAAGAATCAAATCAATGATATAGAACAACAGGAAGCAAAAAACAACCAAACAGAACAAGAAGAAAAAAGAATTTTAAAAAAATGAGGAGTTTCTGAGCAGTTGGAGAAGTCCAACATTCACCAATATAGAGGTGCCAGTAGGAGAAGAGAAAGAGCAAGAAATTGGAAATTTATTTGGAAAATATAGTGAAAGAAAACTTCCCTAATTTGGTGAAGGAAATAGACATACAATTGCAGGAAACACAGAGCCCCAATTATGATGGATGTAAAGAGGCCCACTCCAAGACACATCATTATTAAAAGGCCAAAGGTTAAAGACAAAGAGAGAGAGACTCTTAAAAGCAAGAAAATAGAAGTTACCAGAAGGTTGCCAGGTAGGAGGGGGAGGGGGAAAATGGGTGAAGAGGTGAAGGGATTAAGTACAAATAGGTAGTTACAGAATTTCTTTGGGGATGTGAAGTACAATATAGGAAATGGAGCAGCCAAAGAACTTTTACACATGACCCATGGACTTGAACAATGGTAGGGGGATTGCCTGAGGGAGTGGGGGTTGCTGTGTGGGGGGACAAAGGAGGAAATAGCAGGGCAACTGCAATAGTATAATCAATAAAATATACTTAAAAAATTTTTGCTGTACTGTCCATGGGGATTCATTGCTTTGGATAATCAGTGCACATTTGTATTTGTTTGTTTGTTTTAGTGATTATTCGTATTTTAGTTCCGTTTTGGATGCCATTGTCATAAAATATATTCCATAATTTATTGCATCTTCCAGAATCAGCATATTTTTTATTTTTATTGCATAACTTTAAATTTTCTAAAAAGTTCATTAATATACCTAATATTATAATAAATCTTATTAAGTGACTGTATATTATAATCGATTATAATATAACAGAAATCATAGTAACAACCTCAGGAGAAATAATAGGACTTACTAATGTCTTCAAGGTGAAAACAATTTTACTTATATGATATTCTTTATATATAAGATTAAACAAGTTCCACTAAATGTGTATTTATTATTATGAAATTTACTTGGGTATAACTAAATATACAAATGTCTATCATTAATGTCGATCCTGCTTCCCAAGAAAAAGTTATAAAAGTTCCACATTTCTTATTGTTTGAAAAAGATGCCCTATTAGTATCTGAATTGACCTGTCCACAACAGGGAAGAAAGAAAGGAAGGAAGGGATAGAAAAGGAAAGAAAAGGAAGATATAGAAAGAAAAGAAACCAAAACAACAGCATAAGAACTGTACTCTTTTATTTTATTTTATTTTAATTAATTAATTTATTTTTATTCAGTTACAATTGTCTGCATTTTCTTCCTATTCCTCCACCCAACCCCAACCAGTCCCACCTACCTCCCCCACCTCTACACTCCCCCTTGATTTTGTCTTTGTGTCCTTTATAGTAGCTCCTACAGACCCCTCTCCCCACTATCCCCTCCCCACTCCCCTCTGGCTATTGTTAGATTGTTCTTAATTTCAATGTCTCTGGTTATATTTTGTTTGCTTTTTTTCTTTTGTTGATTATGTTCCAGTTAAAGGTGAGAACCCTGAAACACCAAACCAAAAGAACCCATGCACCCCAATGTTCATAGCAGCACAATTTACAATAGCCAAGTACTGGAAGCAACCTAAGTGCCCATCAGCAAATGAGTGGATTAAAAAATTATGGTATATTTACACAATGGAATTCTATGCAGCAGAGAGAAAGAAGGATCTTATACTCTTTGCAATGGCATGGATGGAACTGGAGAGCATTATGCTAAGTGAAATAAGCCAGGCGGTGAGGGACAAATACCATATGATCTCACCTGTACTCTTTTCTTTTAAAGTACTGGTCTCCAGTAAAAGGTAAATTCTTTGGGAAGGTACAAATCATTTGGCTCTTGTCAATAATCATTTCTTCAGTGAGGGCAATGAGTTTGAGATGTGTTCTTGAGAAAAAAATAGCATAATAAATTTAAAATGCTCTTGTACCCTTTAAAATGCCTCCCCAATTTAAAATATTATACAAAAAATATAGAGTACAATAAAATATTTTAAAGAAAAAAAGGACACATAAGTTCCATATTCAGCTAAAAAGGGTATCATATGTTGCTAGACATTCCTTGTGTGTTTTCAAATACTATGTATTCTGCTGCTGTTGGGTGGAGTGTTCAATAATATCAGTAACATCAAACTGGTGTATATTGATATAGCCACTTCCATTTTTCTAGTATTTTCATGACTTATTTCTCTCATCTTTTACTTTTAAAATACTTAGGTCTTTATATTTAAAGTGGGTTTATTGTAAGCCTTGCTGTTTTGGCCCAGTATTACAATCTCAAATATTGTAATATTTGTTTACAAATATTAAAGTCAGTTTACATTTAGTGGCTTGATTTCTTTTTCTTGAAAAATACAGGAAACATCATAAGATTGTCAATTATTGCTGTCAAGTCTCATTTAAAGGGTACCTCCTCAGAAGAGATTAACATCACATTATTATAACAAGTGGAAAATCGTATATATGGTTATTTTTAGAATGATGGGCCCTGCCTGCTGTGGCTTAGTGTATTGAGTGCCAGCCTGCAAACCAGAGGGTCATTGGTTCGGTTCCCGGTCATGGCATGTGCCTGGGTTGTGGGCCATGTCCCCAGCTGGGGGCATGTGGGGAGCAACCCACACATTGATGTTTCTCTCTTTCTGTTTCTCCTTCCCTCCCCCCTCTCTAAAAATAAATAAATAACATTTTAAAAAATAAGAATGATGGTACAAAACGATCCAGCTTGACAATTCATTTGTTTCTAAAGGACAGATTTCCCTCTAATTAAGCATATTGAAATGAGGCAGTAGGGTTTTGATTGGCTATCATTACTGTCAATCATGGTTCCCCCAAAAAGTTATAAAAGGTCCACAATTCTTTTTTTTTTTTTTTAGGAACACGCACATGAACAAATAAGTTCACATGTATGTATGCAGATCTAGATACATAATCCAGTAGCAATGACAATCCATTAAAAGTCATTGAAAGGAGTAGGGTTTAATCCAAGTTCTGTTTGTAAAGAATAACCTGGAGCTATGTTTAGGAAGAGTATCACCAGGATATAGAGGATAAGTCACAAGAGTTTTGCAAACACAGATGGGTAGTTTTTAGGTAAGGGCTTTGGTGTGTCATTAAGAAAGTGTATGGATTTCAGTGTTGGGAAAGGAGGGGCAAGAGGGCACCTGAAGATGGGCCACTTATTATACTTTGAGTATGGAGTGAGATAAAAGCTAACATTTAAGGACTTTTGGGGAAAAATCATTCAATATCTTGCTTATTTTTCATGTCTTTTCCAGTGACCCACTGGGTATTATGACATCATGTTATATTAATATTATTTGAACTTTGGTAATATGCATTTGAAGTCCTAGTCTCAATGAATCATCCCCCAAAATTTTATTTGCTGATGTTTTTTATCTTACTAGAATCATTTAAAAAAAATTCTAGGAAGATCGAACATTTTCTTTCTATTCTGCCACTTCTCTTTTCCTCTGTATGCCCACTTCAGTTTTTCTGCAATCACATTCTTAGCTTCCTGCATTAATGAAGCTTTTCAGAGTAGCCTACAACATACAAACACAGCTCCAAAGTGCATTTAAAGGTGTTCAGAGCATTAGAGGCAACTTCCCTCTTCTCATTACTCATGGAAGCTTCCTGAGCTAAGAGCATTATCTTACAGCTTGGCCTGACCTTCACTGTCTTAACTCCCTTCTCATTTTTTTTCCTTGTCATTTTTAAAATCATTGTTTTCTCATTCCTGTTTATTTCTTTCTGTGACATGAGTTGAACGCCCACAAGAAGTGAAAGTCACCATTTCCCAAATAGTGTGAAATGAAAGACCTTTTGGGATTTGCCTCTATTCACTCAACTACAAACCTGTCTGCTTTGTAGAGTTAAATGTGATGTGAGCTTCAGACTGCACAAGCTGCACGATTATCAAAGACATCCTAATCAAGTCCTGTTCAGAGAAACCACACTATATTAGTGCTTAATAATTTTATAAAGCTACATTGAAGAATTTAAGGGCATGTAAAATATTTTCACTTATTTTCAGCTTTAATTATTCCAGCATGATATTCGTTTAAAATTATTTGTATTTTTTGAACAACATATACATGTTTTTAAGGAGAATGTTAGTACTAACACCTTAAGTCATTAAAACTGTAGGGCAATTGCAATCGCAAAAATCTTGAACACTAACCAAAACGGAGTTACATTTATCTGCATAATTTTGTGACTGTTTTAATAAAGAGAGGACATATATTAGTGTGAGATCTAAACACTTCTCTTTAACATTTTTGCCAGTGAATCTAGGACTTTCTTATTTCTCAGACTATAGATCATTGGATTTAGCAAAGGAATGATAACAGTGTAAAACAGAGAGTCCATCATGTCTTGGTCATCTGCTTCAGCAGATTCAGGGCGCATGTACATGAAGAGAAGAGAACCAAAGAATAAAGACACAGATAGGAGATGGGCTCCACAGGTAGAGAAGGCTTTCCTTATGCCTTGTACAGACTTCTTTTTTAAGATTGTAAAGAGAACAAGTGTATAAGAGATGAGAACAGTCACTATGGTGAACACCTGTATTGACCCAGAGAAAATAAAAACCAGCAGAACATTAATGGAAGGGTCAGTACAAGAAATGTTAAACAATGGCATGATGTCACAGTAAAAGTGATGTATTATATTAGAATTACAAAAGGTTAGTCTGAATAAAAAACCTATATGAATACAAGCATGGAGCACACCACCTACAAATGATGAGACTGACAGCCAGATGCATAGTCTATTGGTCATAATCACTGGATAAAGTAATGGTTTGCATATGGCTACATAGCGATCATACGCCATTGTTGCCAGCAGAAAACATTCTGTGGTTGCACTGAATGAAAAGGAAAAAAGTTGTATCATGCATTCAGAGAGAGAGATCTTTTTACTCTTGATTAGGAAGTTGACCAGCATCTTGGGGGTGACTGTAGATGACACCCAAGCATCCACAAAGGCTAAATCCCCCAGGAGTAAGTACATGGGAGTATGAAGGTGAAAGTTGTTGCAGATGAGAGCAATCAGACCAAGGTTTCCCACCATGGTGAGGAGATATATCACCAAGAACAGCAGGAACAAGGGGATTTGCAACTCTGGTTTGTATATAAGTCCTGTGAAAATAAACTCTGTCAGCAATGTTGCATTTTCCCTCTCCATGTCTTCACTCAATGTTGCCTGAAATGAAATGGAATATGTCACTCAGGATGTATGACATAAATATAGGGGAAGAGAGTTGAAATGAAAACCATCATATCAGAATCCCCCATTCATTTCCTTACCTCTATAATAGAATTTATTTTGAGGTAATTTTACAAGTGGAAGAAAAAGCAATAATTTCATTTCAAAATGTGTGGCATATTTAGAAAAAAAGAAATGCATTCTAAACATGTGTTATAATTATGGGGAAACCATTGATTGAAATAGGGAAATTTTCATTTAAAACATGGGTGCAGGGTCAAGGTAAGCAGAGTTTGATGAACAGCTGGGCTAATAAAGTGAATTGAATTCCAGGTAAAGAATCTTGAACTTTATTTTCAGGCAATAAGCAGGCACTGAGAATTAAGAGATGTAGAGTGGTTCTGTGAGACACTATAAAAGAATGGATGCATAGTAGTGTAGAGAATAGGCTGTTGGGAGGGGAAATTGGAGTCGGGACTACTAGACAGAAAGCTGATAGTTACGGCCAGTGATTCCTCAACCGGATTGCACATCGGAATTGTCTGAAGAATTTTCTTATTGTTGTTCAAGTACAATTGAGGATTTTTTTTGCAAAATATAGATTATAAAGTACCACTGTAGAAGTTGATTGAGTAGGGCAGGAATAGGGTCTATATCTGCATTTTAAAAATCCTCTCCAAGTGATTCAAATGAATGCCAAGTATTGGGAGTGATGAAGAGAAATCAGAGATAGATGCAAAAGAATTCAGGAGGTAGAGTCCCGAGGACTCATGACATAATAGACATGAAAGGGTTGAAGGAGAGGGGAGTCACTCGGTGCCTGGGTAAGATGGTCATCAAAATTAAGATCAAGAACTCAGACATAGTAGCTAGTTTGTTGAGAGAGTATCCTCCAAAATCCATGCGAGATTTATTCAGTGGTGAGATCCTACTAGAGATTGATAGAAACAGTCCTAGTAGTCATCAGCATAGCCGAGGCATATTTAGCGATGACATATCCATTGGATAGTGAGCATAAAGAGAAGAAAAGAACAGAAAGCAACTTGAGGAAGTTGAATTAAACAGGTTATAAAGTGGATGCAGTGCGTATATCAGATGGCCAACATCTGATCTTGTTTTATACCACATAGTCTTGGTGACTGGTGGAGGTTACCACCCACTCAAGAAGCCCAAATAAATGGCTAGATATTGACTTTCCCATCCCCCTTGCACCTACAGTGAGGAAACTTGACCTAGATTTGGCAAATCAAACACACTTAACCTACACTTAGAATATGGAGAGAGGGAGAAAATGAACAGGCACAAAAGAGAAAATTATTAGCAAAGGCAGAAATATGAAGATGGCAACAAATGTATCCTGCATCATTATAATGGTATTGTCAGTGAGAGCCTGCATTCCAAGTTCAGCAGAAGTGACAGCAAGTCTCACTGACCTGCTGTTGAGACGTGATTTAGCCTGACGAAGGGCTCCTTTGCTTTCTTTGTTCCTGCCCATTTTTTTCCAGCTGATTCCTCCAGTCTCTGTTACACTTCTATTTTTGAGCCAATTTCCACTCAATCCACTCATTTCCTGTTACAACCAAGAGGCCTTGCTAACACAAAGGAAGATTAGGGAGAGATGGGGAAAGTATATTACTGAGCAGAGTGATCACAGAAGCAACTGGGTGGCTAGAAACCTGAGTGAACTTAAGAAAAAAAAAAGGTATCCAAGAAGAAAGAAATGATGTATATGTCAAATACCAAAATAAATGCTCTATCTAGTAGGACAAGGAGTTATCCGATTTCACTGAGCTTTAGTGAGAGCAATTTTCATTATGGGATGGAGTTGAGGCCAAAAAGTAATGAGAAGTGAAAGGGAACCAAGTCGGTGATACAGAGTAATATAGAGTATTCCAGAAATCTGGAGAATAGTTGGCTTTTTTCTAATTCTTACAGACATGCAGCGTTTTTTCTTCTACAACATTTTAATACAAGGTTTCAGAAGAGAGGAGAATATAGGATAGCATTGATAGAAGAAAGGGAACAGATGAACTGGGAAGGAAATCTGTGTTTAAGAAAAGAAAACAACGGAGAGGTGAGTAACGAGTGGAAAATCACAGAGACATGGGTGAGTCTAGGGAAGACAAGCCACAGAAGGCTGAGCGAGGCTGCGGAGGAAATAGAGAGAAAGGCTCGGAGACTTGCGGGTGAATGTCTTAGCTCGGGCAGTCCTTAAAGGTTGCCAGTCCTAAAAATATTTCTGTTTAATTTTTTTAAGTTTATTTTTCTATGAATATGTCTATGAAAAAGACACTTCAATTTTAAATTCCATTTGATACATTTTATGTTGTTAATGGAAGTGTTAGCACTGCCTCAGAGTTCTTTCCACATTTAAAAGTTGCTTTCTTTTGTTATTACAGTGACAGAAGTGACTTTCTCTAGAAATCCTGTTTGTTTTACTTGAGAGAACTTTCATTTGACCAGTTGTAAGATATTTGTGTGTGTGTGTGTGTGTTTTGCAAAATATAACTAAGCCAAAACTGGAACCTGAACACAGGCAATATAAATAATGAATGTCAATAATTTCCGTCGTTAAGTAGACACTTACATGGAATGGCTTTTCTTTCCAAAAACTAACTAATTGGAAACTCTCAAGTTCAATTTGTGTGGGTACTTATTTATTCATAAATGCTGGAAAGTATAGTGGAAGGACAATTTCTACATATTTCCATATATATAAATTTACCTTATAAAATCACATAGCCAGGTTAACAAAATAATAAAAGACATTAAAGGCAATAATTTAGTCTTAAGAGATATTTTGCATAGCAACATTTTAGTCATAAAATAAAACACATAATTAATTCACTATTATTTTCCCTTTCCATCTGGCTTTTGACATCTTGTAAACTATTTTCAAATTATTATAAATTAAATGGTACTTTAAATTTTTATATAAGTAACAATTAATATTATATAAATCATTCCTCTCTTACCCTTATTTTATAAGAAACTGTGGAGATTCTTGTAATACATTAGGCTTTCTAAGATAGAAAAATATATAGTGGCACAGAAACACAACAGCATAGGCAGCAATTCTTTGCACAGTGATTCATTTTGCAGGCTCCATATCGCAAGCTAAGGGAAATGCTATTTGTATTAATTTCCTCTGAACAGAAGACTCAACCAATCATACAACTCTGTGCTTTTGCCAGAAGGGAAGGGAGCACAAAACTAAATTTCCCATGATAATGCCCAAGGATTCCCTTTAGGGCAAAGCTACTGGGCATTGTGGGCCTGGACATGTATGAGAAGTCCATGTTGCTCCCCAGGTCATTACAGATGCAAAATTCATAGCCATCACGTCATTGTAGATGGTTCTAAGTTTAAGAATTGGAATTGTACTTTATGTCACTATTTTTCACTGCAGATAACACTTCTGACATGCTTATGCAAACATCAATGAATCTATAATTTTGAGGATCTGAGTGCTTTGATTAGTATGGTCTTGTCTGAGCTAGTCATACATGCTTTCAATGAAGCCAAAATTCTAGATTCCCTTTAGGTGCCAGCCCCAAGTAGTTGTTTTCATGCCAACTATAGCTCACATCTTAGATCTACAGCTAACGCCCCACTCTAACCTGAAATGTGATGGAAAATTACAATGGTCAGAGAAAGAATCTTGGTCAATACCTTCTACTCAGTCTTTTAGATTAATTTGCAAAAAACTGTTTATTATAGGAAGATTTGAAAAATAATGTTAAGTGATAATAAAATAAAAATATCTGTAGACACCTAGAAGTACTATTAATATTTGAGTGTGAATCTTTTCCAATTTTTCTATCATATATTATACAAACATACATACATCTGCATGTTTGCAGATAAGGAAATTGGACGATATACATTCAGTTTGGCAAACCTACAATTCCTGCTTAATGTATTTGGAGTGGTAACACCAGAGAAAGGAACTCAAGTTCTTACTCTGCTCCCTTCTGTATTTTCCTCTTTCTTCTCCTAAACAAAGGAGATATTGACATGAGACATGAAATGACACATTCCTGGCAGGCTACATGGGAGGATATCCCGGCATCCAAAGGTCAGCCTGTGGCTTTGAGTTGCCATTGGTTTTCTGTTCTTTACACAGAAATGCTAAACAGTCCCTGGGTTACTTTCCTGAAACTTGCCCAGTCATGTTACTCTTCTTTCTGACTGGAGAATTAAGTCATCGTTAACTTTTAGAGCACTGAGAACCGCCACAGTTCAGAGACTGCCCAATCCCCTGGCCAGTTCCTGGTCTGTGAGGAGGGGAGCACACAGAGGGATGCTGGCAGCCTAGACAGGTTAGAGGGTCAAACCTACCCAGCTCCAGCCCCCCCGGCCCATCACCTACACCATCATCTGGGGGTAAAAAGGCAAAATTGGAAGCCAGGGTTCCTGCCATGGGGAGGAAGGCCCCAAACTTAGGACCTGGACCACATTCATTTTTGGAAGTTATTTTTGTATTGCGTATAATATTCTGAGTTGGCAGATATTTTTTTCCTTCACAATTTGAAAATGTCACTCAATTATTTTCTGTCTTTGTACTTTTTTCCCTCCTCTGGCTACCTTTAAACTTTTCTTTTTATCTTTGGTTTTTAGCCACTTCAATATATAGTGCCTAAGGGTTTTAGTATTTTTATTTTGCGATTTAGTTTCTGTTTGTTTTGGTATTTATCCTGATCAGGTTCTACAAGTTTCTTGGATCTTTGGTTTGATAACTTTCCTTAATTTTAAAAAATTCTACACCGTTATATTTTCAAATATTTCCTCTGACCCATTTTTTTCCTCTCACATTCCAATGGTGTATGTATGTGTTAGATAAAAACATTCCTTCATAGTACTTGACTGTTCTGGGTTTTCTTTTTACTTTTTGCATTCTTTGTGCTTAATTTTCGTATCTATTAACCTATATTAAAGTTCAGTGTTCTTTCCTTCACTGTGTCTAACTTATTGATAAATTCACCAAAGGCATTCATTACTTTTATTCTAGTGTGTTTTTTTAATATATTTATTGATTATGCTATTACAGTTGTCCCATTTCCCCCCCACACCCCACTCCATCCTGCCCATCCCCTCCCTCCCACATTCCCCCCTATAGTTCCTGTCCATGGGTCATACTTATAAGTTCTTTGGCTTCTACATTTCCTACACTATTCTTACCCTCCCCCTGTCTATTTTCCACCTATCATCTATGCTACTTATTCTCTGTACCTTTCCCACCCCCTCCCTCTCCCACTCCCCTATAGACACCCCTCCATGTGATCTCCATCTCTATGGTTCTGTTCCTGTTCTAGTTGTTTGCCTAGTTTGCTCTTGTTTTTGTTTTAGGTGTGGTCATTAATAACTGTGAGTTTGCTGTCATTTTTACTGTTCCTATTTTTGATCTTCTTTTTCTTAGGTAACTCCCTTTAACATTTCATATAGTAAGAGCTTGGTGATGATGAACTCCTTGAACTTGACCTTATCTGACAAGCACTTTATCTTCCCTTCCATTCTAAATGATAGCTTTGCTGGATACAGGAATCTTGGATGTAGGTCCTTGTGTTTAAGCTTCGGTAATGTAATTATGATGTGCCTTGGTGTGTTCCTCCTTGGGTCCAGCTTCTTTGGGGCTCTCTGAGCTTCCTGGACTTCCTGGAAGTCTATTTCCTTTGCCAGATTAGGGAAGTTCTCCTTCATTATTTGTTCAAATAAGTTTTCAATTTTTTGTTCTTCCTCTTCTCCTTCTGGCACCCCTATAATTCGGATGTTGGAACGTTTCAAGATGTCCTGGAGGTTCCTATGCCTCTCCTCATTTTTCCGAGTTCTTGTTTCTTCATTCTTTTCTGATTGGATGTTTGTTTCTTCCTTCTGGTCCACACCGTCGATTTGAGTCCCAGTTTCCTTCGCATCACTATTGGTTCCCTGTACATTTTCCTTTATTTCTATTTGCATAGGCTTCACTTTTTCATCTACTTTTCAAACAGATTCAACCAATTCTGTGAGCATCTTGATAACCAGTGCTTTGAACTGTGCCTCTGATAGGTTGGCTATCTCTTCCTCGCTTAGTTGTATTTTTTCTGGAGCTTTGAAGTGTTCTGTCATTTGGGCCTTTTTTTTTTTTTTTTGTCTTGGCGCTTCTGTTACTTTAAGGGGTGGAGCCTTAGGTGTTCCCCGGGGCAGGGTAACGCTGGTCGCTGTGCTGTGATGCTGTACGTGGGGGAGGGGCCAAGAGGGAGCAATGGCGCCCGCCCTACTCCCCTACGGACCCCAGTACCCCACTCTGACACCCACAATCAAACTGGGCCCCCCTGGTGCTGGCTCCCCAGTGGGTGGGCCTGTGCACACTCCAGGTCCCCGTGGGTCTCTCCAACGACCTCTCCCGTTAGGCTGGGAGTCTCCCCTGCAGCCGCCCCAACACCCACGGCCACCTTCAATCAGAGGTTTGAGGCCTTATTTCCCGGAGCTGGAGCCCTGGGTTGCACAGTCTGCCTCACTCCCCACCGTTCGCCAGGTCCATCTGCGTGTGAATGTGGGGCCCCTGGGTGCTACCCACTGCTCTGCCTGCCCCGCTCTCTGCCACTCTGAGTCCGGCCCTCTCGGTTTATCTGCACAAATGTAGGGTTGCAGGGTCTGCTAGTGCTCGGACTGCGTGCCCCGTTCGTCTCACACTCCGCCAGTCTCAGTCCCGCCACGGCCACGTGAGTCCTCTCCACCCTGGCGCCCGTCTCCGCCCCTCCTACCGGTCTGGATGAATGTTTATTTTGCATTTCCTTGGTGTCGGACCCCCTTGCCGCTGGATTCTCCCTCAGTTCTGGTTGTGTGAGGAGGTGCAGTGCGTCTACCTACACCGCCATCCCGGCTCTCTCTATTCTAGTGTGTTTTAAACACAAATTTTACTCGACACTTAAAATATGCTTTATATTTATCTCTCTGAAATTCCTCATCTGGTCATGAATATAACCTTTAACACATTAATCATGATCATAAAAAATTTTCTGGCTGATAGTCCTAATTTGATTCATATCTGAGACAGGCTTTTTATATTGTGTGGTGTTTTAACATCAGGTTGTTCCTTTTTTGCTTTTTTTATTTTGTCCCACTATTAAAATTGAAATCTGGTCTTAATGTGAGGACAGTAAAAATGGAAGCAAAGAGTAATTAAAGGCCAGACAAATGAGATACACTAAATTATGAAAATCTAAAAAAATCTTAAATAACTGAAGTCTATAGTTAAGTTAACAAGTTAAATGGGGCATTGAGTTTCAGCTTTCACAAAGTGTAGGTTGCATGTGGTGGAGCAGACTCTTACAGGTAGGGTGAAAGAATGAGCCACTTTAAAATTCTAGTGGATACATAGAGAACCCCCCAGATTCCACCGAGAATCTACTAGACCTGATACATTAATTCAGCAAAGTCACAGTATACAAAATTAATATCCAGAAATCAGTTGTAATTTTATATACCAATAATGGTGAACAGAAAGGGAAATTAAGAAAGCGGCCCTATTCACAATTGCTAAAAAAAAAAATTAAAAAAAGAATAAAATACCTAGGAATAAATCTTACCAAGTATGTAAAAGACCAGGACTCAGAAAATTATATGGCACTGAACAAAGAAATTGAAGAAAATACAAATAAGTGGAAGCATATACCATGTTCAGAGATAAGAAAAATTAACATCACTAAAATGTCCATACTACCCAAAGCGATCTATAGATTCAATGCAGTTCCTATCAAGATTCCAATGATGTATTTCACAGAACTAGAGCAAACATTTCAAAAATTTACAAGGGACCACAAAAGGCCCCACACAGCAACAGTAATCTTGAGAAAGAAGAACAAAGTTGAAATAATCACATACCTAATATCAAACTATACTATAAAGTCATAGTAATCAAAACAGAATGGTACTGGCATTAACACAGACACAAATATCAATGGAACAGAATAGGGAGTCCAGAAATAAACCCACACTGGTGTAGTTGATTAATATTTGACAAAGGAAGCAAGCACATACAATGGACTAAAGGTGGTTTGTTCCATAAATGGTGTTGGGAAAATTAGACAGATATGTTCAGGAAAATGAACTAGACTACCATCTTACACAACACACAAGAATAAATACAACATGGATCAAAGACTTAAATGTTAGACCTAAAACCATAAAAATCCTATAGAATGACATAGGAAGCAAAATGTTGGACATGGCTCATAGCAATATTTTATTGGATATATCCCCCCAGGCAAGGGAAACAAAAGAAAAAATAAACAAATGGGACTACATAAAACTGAAAAGTTTTTGCACAGCAAAGGAAACTATCAACAAAATAAAAGGACAGCCCACAGAATGGGAGAACATATTGCCCAATACATCTGATAAGGGGTTAATATCCAAAATTTATAAAGAACTTATAAAACTCAACACTAAAAAATAACTAAATTAAAAAATGAGCACAGGACTTAAATAGACATGTCTCCAAAGAGGTCATACAGATGGTCAACAGACATATGAAAAGATGCTCAGTGTTACTCACTAATCACCTGGGAAATGTGAATTAAAACCACAATGAGATACCACCTCACACCTGTCAGAATGACTATCATCAATAAACCAATAAGCAACAAGTGCTGGAGAGGATGAGGAGAAAGGGGAACTCTTTCCACCATTGGTGGGAATGAAGATTGGTACAGCCACTGTGGAAAGCAGCATGGAGATACCTCAAAAAATTGAAAGTGGTTCTGACTTTTAAACCAATGGTTCTACTTCTGGGAATATATCTGAAGGAACCCAAAAGACTAATTCAAAAGAACATAATCACGCATAAGTTCATTGCAGTGTTATTTACAATTGCCAAGATATGGAAGCAGCCTGAGTCTTCATCAGTAGATGAGTAGATAAAACAACTATGGGACATTTCCACAGTGCAATACTACTTGGCATTAAAAAAGAAGAAAATTTTACCCTCTGTGATTGTTAGGATGGACCTGGAGAACATTATGCTGAGTGAATTAAGCCAGTCAGAGAAAGACAAATACCATATGATTTCACTCATATGTGGAATCTAATGAACAAACTGAACTAACAAAAAAAACCAGAGACAGACTGAAAGATGGAGAGCAGGATGACAGCTGGGGGGAGGTTAGGGGGTAGAGGGATTGAGCAAAAATGAAAAAGGTCTCATGGACACGGACAACAATGTGGTCATTGTGGGGGGAGGGTGTGTAAGGGGACTAAATGGTAGTGAGAAAAACACAATAAAGATTAAAGAAAAATATAAAGTTCTACTTGAATCTGAATAATGTGGATAAATAGAGTATTTTCAAAGTAGTAAGAGGTCTCCAATCTTTAATATTTTTGTGGAAGCAGTATTGGGTCATGGTGAAATAAGATGTACATGTATGCCTGGTTCCTACATCAAATATTGAATTCTACCTTAGAGGACCTACGGTGTCTTAATTTGTATTTTGCCAGATGCTGAGATATGATATGATCTGAGTACAAGTAATTGATCTGTGAATAGTTGATGAGTGAAAAAGTGAGTGAGTAGGACAGGAGACAGAATGCAGCCAATGAAGGGTGATCTATGAAACAAGGTACAAATGTGGGTGACCAAGCTTAATCTTTTTTGGAAACACCATGAGCCAGTGTAGAGCATGAACTTCAAATCTGTATCAACCAAAGGACAAACAGTTGGGGAGTTTATTCACCAACTCCCATCAGTCATTTGTTGATAAATTGTCAGGGGGAGATTCCATGAATAGCATTCATTCCCTAGGTCTTAGGATGACTTAAGTGAGGGTAGAATAGCTCCAGCCAGCAGTGGAAGTCCTCAGATGCAAACATACAGTTAGAGAAGATAGGGGCAGGCACCAACAGCATCTGTGACAGGGATCCTATAGGAGGAATCAGTGAGCAATGTGATCTGTGATTCTCATTGAATGAGCCATTCAACACTACTATTACAGTGGGTCAGAGTTTCCCTCAAGCAATCCACTCTCAAAAAACCTAACGATGTGGTCTGTCCACAAATAACTAAAGAAATGATAAAATTTGTTTTCACAGGATTAGAAAAGTGGGAAAGAGTGTCTCAAAGTGAGTCATAGCATACAATTTGTTCTACATAACACTTAACATAGGGCTACTTAACTGCAAGAGAGTCTCTGACATTGGCTAAAATTCCACTAAAAGAGAGATGAATGTTATTTAGTTTGTTTTATAGTCCTCAAAATCTAAATGATACTTGTAATACAGTTCCCAGTCACATTGTTATCACCCATGGACCCAGGGTTTACAGTGTCTTATACACAGGGCAGCCAGGCACACAATATTGTACCGTTAATCTCACCCTGAGGCAGCAATGCACGCAGCCTGCACAGCCACTCACCATCCCTCTGCACACACTTTGTCTCAGCAGTGCTCACGCATCCCATTATTTTTCTATGAGTACTTGATAAATGTTGTCCCACCGTTTTTGTACTTTCAGTGCAACAGATGGGAAGTCAGGTGTTACTGTGCTTATATATTTCCTTGTTAATAATCTAGTCTGTCTGTACAGAAGCTTGTAGCTCTCTTTACCCCAGGAGTCCCAGGCTCTTTCCCAGGAGCATATTCTCCTTGTGGTTAGTACACTTTGGGTGACATCCATTGTTTCTAGGAAATGGCTTGATGAGCTCTAATTTAGACCCAGTGAGCCTGGCTTGCCCACTCTCAAATCGCTAGCTTAGACATTGTAATTGCCCTATAGTTCCCCTCCAGTAGCAGATTCACTCCTAAATGCTCTTAAGAGATAAATACTGCAATCTTTGAAATTTTCAGAGGAGTTTTAGTATTGTATGGCTTCTTGTGTTTTGAAATAATTGTGCCTTTCTCCACAATCTAAACCTTTGTCCTCCTCCTGTTTGAAGAGAGGGCAGGGGACTTCGCAGAAGAATGGATGGGTTGGGCACTTGTATCTCCATCGGTACAAAAGATACTTTTGTGAAGTCTTTCCTAATACATGACAAGGACCATTTTCACTTGGTACTGATTTGATTGAAAGAAATTTTGAATTCTGTTGGCTTCAGTGTGTACAATGCAGTGTTGTGCTTCAGTCTCAGCCTTGCATACTCCTATCTCAAATACTGTTTTGGCCACACATCAGGTTTTCTGTACACCTAATCCTTCCTTACTGCTCAGCCTGGTATTGCTGAGGATTTTGCAGCAGCCATGGGTAGTGAGATACTACAATTTTAAACAGATTGTACATTTACCTCTTTATAGTTCCTCTAAATTTAGGAGATGGCCAATAAGGAAAATCACTACACATTTCTGTGAATTTCAATGAAAAAATATTACATTGAAGGTTTTGCAATCATTTTATTTCTGAGAATCATTTCACAGTGGCACCCAAGTTAACATATGTTGCATCGTGTAATTGCAGAAGTAAATAATTTTTAATTAAATAATAATAAACATATGAGAGATTATGAGCAGAGTGATAACTACACATTTCTGCACTTCTGCTTTATTAAACTTGTAAAGATAAATATAGTAGAATTCAAATATCTAAGGGGATATACCCTGAAATCTTCCTAATTCTGGAAATTCTTGAATATCCGTATTGCCTGTATTGTTCATGATAAAAAGCACTTTGTATTTTCATATATTTGAGAGTACTTTTGTTCAATAGTCCACTTTATTTCATCTCAACTTCCATTATTCTCAGTAAAATCCACCAATATATTTTTATATAAAAAATTCTTTACTAAGGAGGAAGTTCTCTCTTCAGTGATCGCTTCCTCCAAGAAGTCATTTTACCTGAGTCTCAGAAGTCTTGAGAAACAACAAGAATTTTGATAAGGGAGCTCTGGACAACATCTTGGCTCAGTCACACCAGCCTCAGACAAAGAGATGCGCAGACATTTCCAACAGTTAAATGACAAACTACTATATCTAATGTAGAGGGAATTTTTAAAAAGTCAAAAATTGCACATTTTATTTTATTTTATTTCATTTTAAAGAGGCATTTTTTCTCTTTTAAAATAGTTTACACTCAATATTATTTTATATTAGTTTCAAGTGTATGCATAGTGGTTACACATTTATATAATTCACAAAGTGACCCCTCAGTCTTAGCACCCACGTGACAACATACATAGTTATTGCAGTATAATTGACTGTATTCCCTATGCTGTATTTTGCATCCCTGTGACTACTTTGTAACTACCAATCTGTACTTATCAATCCCTTCACCTTTTTTTAAATTGTTATTCAAGTACAAATGTCTCCATTTTCTCCCCATTACTCCCCCCTGCCCCACCCATCCCCACCTCCCACCCTTGATCCTATCCCCTTTGGCTTTGTTCATGTGTCCTTTATACATGTTCCTTGACAATCTTTTTCTTATTTTCCCCCATTATCCCTCTCCCAGCCCCCTCTGGTTATTGTCAGTATGTTCCTATTTCCATATCTCTGGTTCTATTTTGCTTGCTTGTTTGTTTTGTTGAGTAAGTTCCACTTGTAGGTGAGATCATGTGGTATTTGTCTTTCACCACCTGGCTTATTTCACTTAGCATATTGCTCTCCAGTTCCATCCATGCTTTTGCAAAGGGTAGCAGCTCCTTCTTTCTTTCTGCTGTGTAGTATTCCATTGTGTAAATGTACCACAGTTTTTTGACCCATTCTTTTCCTGATGGGCACTTAGGTTGCTTCTTAAATGCATAATTTTAAAAAGTATGTTCTATTCTTTATGAGGAATTTAGTTTCATGTGATACAAAGCTCTTCCACTGAAACAAAAATCCATGATTCTGACTTTCATCACCACGCAGCACTCACAAACTACCATATACACTAGTGTTCTGTAAAATTACAAAGACAGGGGTGACTTGCATATCTCCAGATACCTTGTATTGTGCAAAGTTTGAAAACAACAAGTTTGCTGTTCAGTAAGTGGTGTTGGGAGAACTGGAATGGTACATGCAAAACCCCCCCAAAAACTAAACTAAACTAGACCACTAACTTACACCATACACCAGAATAAACTCAGAATGTATAAAAAATTTAAACACAAGTCACGATACCATAAAGTCCTATCAGAAAACATAGGCAGTAAAATTTCAGATATCCTATATAATAATATTTTTGCCAATATATCTCCTAGGGCAGGGGAAATAAAGGAAAAAATGAACAAATGGGACTTAATCAAAATAAAAAGCTTCTGCACAGCTAAAGAAAACATCAGCAAAATGAAAAGGGAACCAACTGTATTAGAAAATATTAGCCAATTATATCTTGGACAAGGATTTGATCTCCAAAATATATAAAGAACTCACACAACTCCACTCCAGGAAGACAAACAATCCAATTAAAAAATGGGTAAAGGACCGCAACAGACACTTCTCCAAGGAAGACATACAGAGTAACCGGAGACATATGAAAGAATGCTCTGCATCACTAGGCATCAGAGAGATGCAAATTAAAACCACAATGCTTTACCACTTCACTCCAGTGAGAATGGCCATCATAAACAAATCACCAAACAGTAAGTGCTGGCAAGTTTGTGGAGAAAGGGGAACCCTACTACATTGTTGCTGGTGCAGCCACTTTGGAAAACAGTATGGAATTTCCTCAGAAAACTAAAAATGAAACTGCTTTTTGACCCAGCAATTTCACTGCTTGGATTATACCCTAAGAGCCCTGAAACACCAATCTGAAAGAACCTATGCACCTCAATGTTGATAGAAGCACAATTTACAATAGCCAAGTGCTGAAAGCAACCTAAGTGCCCACCAATAAAGGAGTGGATCAAAAAACTGTGGTACATTTACACATGGAATACTATGCAGCAGAAAGACAGAGGGAGCTCCTAACCTTAGTGACAGTGTGGATGGAACTGGGAGAGCATTATGCTAAGTGAAATAAGCCAGCTGGTAAAATCCAAATACCATATGATCTCACCCATAAGTGGAACCTAATCAACAAAACAAACAAGCAAGCAAAATAGAAGCAGAGACATGGAAATAAAGAGCAAACTGACAGTAACCAGAGGAGAGGGGGGAGGGAAATAACGGGGGAAAGAAGGGAAAGGGTCATCAAGGAACATGTATAAAGGACACATGGACAAAGCCAAAGCGGGGTGAGGATCAAGGGTGTGAGGTGGGGATGGGTGGGGTGGAGGGAAGTGGTGGTGGGAAAATGGGACAACTGTATTCAAACAACAATAAAAAATGATTAAAAAGAATAAAATAAAATTCCAAAAAAAAGAAAAGAAAAGATGATTATTTGGGGGCCAGGATGCCTTTTTCTTATGGGGAAGGGAAGGGGAGGGTTTTTATCATGCAGTTTGCTTCTTCTTTCTATGGGGGATGAAGAGGGCCCATAGATTATCTTACTGGTGGGTGCTAGGCCAGAAAATTCCAGACTGGTTTATTAAGATTGTGTTTCTGGGAGAGGCTGAAACTGCAATTAAATCAGGTATTAAATCTAGGTTTGGTATCATGTGCTTTCAGCACGACTGACGCTATTTTGGACCTTTGGGGTTTTTTTTGGGGGGGGGTTAAGTTTCCACAATAAATGTGTTTCCTATTCCTCTCACTTAAATTAGATCAACCTCCCTGTGGAAATTATCTGATATGGTTCAAGACAAATCCAGAGCAGCTAGCTCTGTCCTTAAAAAACCAAGCATTGACCATATAAAGATTGAAAAAGTTGTGCAGAACACTAGGATTGAAGGTAGACACATCTTAGCTCTACTCCCACACCTGGAGACAAGTCAGGAGAAGCAAGGACAAACATAGGAGCTCTGCAAAAAGCAACTAAGCAAATGATGGAGGAAAAGAGGGGAAATGGGAGAAATAAGAAATACTTAGGGCAGCACAGTGACAGAGGTAGGGCTAGAAGAGTGTGTCATGAGAAAGGACGCATCCTTGAAAGGAGTCACTCACATATGTCCATGTCTCTCCACAATGTCAGGTTTATTAGGGGAGACCTGTCCAATAAGTCACATGCAGGTTACACACAGAGAGGGAGAACTTACAGATAGAAGTGAGCAGAGCGAGCACCAGGTGTGAAGTCCGGGTCACTGGCAGTGACCACGGGTGGAGAGGTGGCACTGGCCTCCAGCCAGGCAGCTATAGGAACAGCATGCATCAGGGCTCTGAGTGTGACCCGTGGTATAACCAAGCTTGAGCACTGGGTGATGGGAACTCTGAGTTCTCATAGCCCACAGGGGTGGAGGTCCCACTTATTTTGGTGTCCAGACTTGTGGTTTTGGGTGCTCCAGGCCCCTCTCCCAAGGGCGTTCCCATTACACCTGATTACCTCAGTCTTGACATAGCACTTAACATAACTGTCATGGGTGACAATGACTCCATATTGGATTGTCAAACGTTCAAAAAGTTTCTCTGCTCTTGCTTTACATAGATTGGGAAAGGGAAGAAGAATGGATTTAAGATGGAAGAAAAGAGATGTGGAAGTGACACGATAATGCTTTATACCCATTATAATTTACACCATTAAAAATGGATGGAATTAAGACTCTGTAATTTCTTCCCATGTATTCATTATCTAAAAGTGTACTGCTAGGCTAGTCTTCAATATTTATACTGACTTTTTTATAGTTTATAAATGTAAAATCAATGGCTTCAACAAATCTGATACATAAGACTCAAAGACTCTTCTCTCATTTTATTATAAAACCTAGGGGAGGGTCTACTTCAATGACTTCTCAGAAAAGAAATAATGAAAATATTTCCCTTTTCGATTCTATCATTAGTCTTGGAAATCCATCACCTGAGAATGTTTGAGGACAGTACCCTAGCTAATACTCTCTTTCACTTCTTAACCAGTAACACTCTCCTGAAAATATAATGAGTCAGAGTCTCCTCTAGAGACTCTATTAAAAGTTTTATGCTTAGAGACTGCAAATAGGAAAACTTCTGTAATTGTAAACATGTACCCATATTTATGTGCAACACTCAGTGGACATTATTAGGGAATCCATAGTGATTTCTTAGCAAAGATAATATGGCTGTCATTAAATGAGAAGAGTGTTTACATAATATTGATAAATCCCAAAGTAACCTTGCATAAAGGGCAGGTTTTTTCTCTTGGTTCTGGCCCTGAGCCAAACTGACTTCATATTCCTCCACCCCACTGTCAAGCTGAGGTTGACTCATTAGAGCAAGATGCAAGTGGTAATGCCTGCTCTCTGAAATTTCTTATAACCCTTCTCTGTTAATTCTGATTCATTAGCACTTATTATTTTCCCTCAAATAGCTAATTCCATACTCCCCCCTCCCATACCTTCCTGGTAGTCATATTGAGACTTGATAGTCCCAAGTCCTAGGTACTCCAAAGGAATGATCTTCTTTTTCTTTCTTTCTCATTTTTGTTTTTTAAGATGTTATTTATTATGACATTGTGGAAGATGGCGGCGAGATAGGTGGGAGCGGAGTCCACTTCCCCTCAACACCAGTGAAATACCTAGCTGATCTGAGGAGCAGAGCGAACAGCCAACAGTATTCCAGCATATATGAAGATCGGAGACCAAAGATAGAGGACATCGAAAGATCAGACGGTAAGAAGAGTGCTTAATGACAATAAGATACCCGGGACCCTCGAAGGGATGAGGGCGACTGAAGCCCTGGCCCGGGTGCAGGGTCTGCTGCAGGATTCCTGGGAGAGAGCCAGGCTGGGCTGTGTGAGCAGCCAGGTGCTTGTTTGGACCAGGGGGGCTTGAATAGGAAGAATTTCTCAAAAAGGAAAAGAAAATAGAGGCACGTAGTAGCTAGTTAGAGAACTCTCCCCAGCAGCCGCAGCATCTGGCGCCCCTCCCCCCTCAGCCCTGGACTGTGAGCGCGGAAAAGCAGCCCCGGCGCTCACCTGAAGCCCAGCTGGCGCTCGTCTAGGGGCCCACACCTGAAACCCCGGGTGAGCGTGAGCCCTGATAAGCGGCCCAGCTGCCTGGGCGCCAGACCCAAAGTGCCCCAGTGGGTACGTACCCCAGTCAGTGGCCTGGGGCCCACACCTGAAACCCCGGGTGGGCGGGCACCCTGATAAGCGCCCGGCTGCCAGGGAGCACAGACAAAAAGCTCCTGGGTGAGTGTGCAACCGGATTAGTGGCTGGCTGCCCCAGCGCACAGACCCAAAGCAGGGGATCAGCAACCAACCGAAGTCCAAAGCAGAGATGGGCCACACAACCCGGTCAATGGCCTGGTTGCCTGCAGGCAACCACAGCCAAAAGCACTGGTTCTAAAAAACTCCTACGTAGCCCCTGCGCACAGAACTCTGCAGGGCCTACTGGCTCTCTAGGAGGAAGGCAGAACGCCCAGCAGAGGGGAGCTGCAGGGCTAGGAGAGACTGCATTCCCTGGAAAGACTCGACCCAGTAGGGGGCTGAACTACCCCAAAGCAGCACCAAGAGCCCCTAGCATCTAAGACAGCAAAGAGCAAGAAGGTGGAATGTGAATTGCCCCTAATTGGTGCAACTCAAGGACAGCACAGCTAGTGAACTAAAGGCCTAGTGGGGAGCAGAAGGACCTGGAGGAACTAGACTGAAGGCTGAACAACAGTGAAGAGTGTGGCTCAGGAAGGGAGAAAAGTGAAACCAATCCTTCCAACCATCCCCTCCCGTTCCACAGACAGGACAACCAGCAGAACTAACCCGACCAGTTTAAAGCCAGCAGAAGACCTTCTTTTTTTTTTTTCCCTTCCTTCTTTCCCCCTGAATTCCTTCTTCCTTTCTGTCCTTCTTTCTTTTTTATTCCTTCTTCCTTCCATCCCATACTTTTTTTATTCCTTCTTCCTGCCTACTTTTATTTATTCTGTTGTTTTAATTTTTGTTAAAAAATTCCTTCTTATCTTGCCCCTGATCTTTCTTTATTCCTACTTCCTTCCTTCCTTTCCTTTTCTATTCCCTTTTTCCCTCCTTCCGTTTTTTTTTTTTTTTGCCCCCATTCCTCTTTTTCCCACAGGTGAGACAAGAAAACCTGGAGTGTTAAAAAGACCAGAGTAAGACTGTGTTACACCCATAAACATCAGCTCAAAACCAGTGAGAACAGGAGATTAAGGAGACAGCACCACTGAATCCCATTGGCATTCTACCATAGAAGTTCATACCATAAACCCAGGGAGTCAGAATAGATCAATTTAAGAAGCAGAGGCTAACAAGAAGAGTCTCACAAACAATGGGAAAACAAAGAAACAATCCCCAAATGAAAGGAAAGGAGGAAGCCTCAGAAAGAATGCTAACTGAAAAAGAGGCAAGTCAACTATCAGATACTGAGTTCAAAGCAATGGTTATGAGGAAGCTCACTGAGCTCTCTGAGCTCAAAGAAAACTACCAGAAACTACAGGGAAACTACAATGAACTCACTGCAAACTATATCAACATGAAAAAGGAAATAGAAACTATCAACAAGGGCCAAGAGGAAATGAAGAATACAATTTCGGAATTGAAGAACACAGTAGAAGGAATGAAAAGCAGACTTGATGAAGCAGAAGATCGGATCAGCGAGCTGGAGGACAAAGTAGAAAAAACACCCAGAAAGAGCAAGAAAAGGAAAAGAGGCTCAGAAAGAATGAAGAGGTATTAAGGGAAATGCAGGACAACATGAAACGTAACAATATCCATATAATAGGAATACCAGAAGGAGAAGAAGAGCAAGGGATAGAAAACCTGTTTGAAAAAGTAATGATGGAAAATTTCCCTAATCTGAAGAGAGAAAAAGTCACCCAAATCCAGGAAACACAGAGAGTCCCAAGCAAGAGGAACCCAAAGAGACCCACTGCAAGACACATCATAATTAAAATGGCAATTTTCCAAGACAAAGAGAGGATCTTAAAGGCAGCAAGGGAGAAACAGGAAGTAACATACAAGGGAGCCCCAATAAGGTTAACAACTGACTTCTCAATGGAAACGCTCCAAGCCAGAAGAGAATGGCAAAAAATATTCCAAGTAATGAGAACCAGAGGCCTGCAACCAAGACTACTTTACCCAGCAAGGCTCTCAATCAAGATAGAAGGCCAAATAAAGAGTTTCCCAGACAAAAGAAGTCTAAAAGAATACAGCTCCACCAAACCAGCTCTGCAAGAGATGCTAAAGGGACTGCTTTAAGGAAAGGAAGGAAAAGAGAAAGACAGAGGAACACAGGTAGGAAAAAGTGGCAATGAATAACTACCTATCGATAATAACCTTAAACGTAAATGGATTAAATGCTCCAATCAAAAGACATAGAATAGCTGAATGGATAAGAAAACATGACCCACACATATGCTGCCTACAAGAGACCCATCTCAGGACAAAAGACTTACACAGACTGAAAGTGAAGGGCTGGAAATAAATTTTCCAAGCAAATGGACAGGAAAAAAAAGCAGGGGTAGCAATACTCATATCAGACAAAATAGACTTCCAAAAAAGGGCCATAAAGAGAGACCCAGAAGGTCACTTCATAATACTCAAAGGAAGAATCCACCAAGAAGACATAAACATTGTCAATATATATGCACCCAACATAGGAGCACCCAAATACATAAAGAAAATCTTGGAGGACTTCAAGAAAGATATTGACAGCAACACAATTATAGTAGGGGATTTTAACACCCCACTATCAAAAATGGACAGGTCTTCCAAATGAAATATCAACAAGGATATTGTGTCACTTAACAATCCCCTAGAGGAAATGGACTTAACTGATATATATAGAGCTTTTCATCCCAAAGAAGCAAAATACACATTCTTTTCAAGTGTCCATGGAACTTTTTCAAAGATAGACCACATGATAGGACACAAAGCAAGCCTCAACAAATTCAAGAAAATTGAAATCATATCAAGCATTTTCTCTGATCACAAGGGGCTGAAACTAGAAACCAACCCCAAAGGAAAAAACCCAAAACACCCAAAATCATGGAGACTGAATAGCATGCTATTAAACAATGAATGGGTCAACAACGAGATTAGGGAAGAAATCAAAAACTTTCTGGAAACAAATGAAAATGAACTCACAACAACCCAAAACCTATGCGACACAGCAAAGGCAGTCCTGAGAGGGAAGTTCATAGCAATACAGGCCTACCTTAAAAAGATAGAAACATTTCAAACAAACAACCTAACCCTACGCCTACAAGAACTGGAGGAACAACAACAAAGACAGCCCAGAGCAAGCAGAAGGAAGGAAATAACCAAGATCAGAGCAGAGTTAAATGACATAGAGACTAAAAGCACAATTCTAAGGATCAATGAATCCAGGAGCTGGTTCTTTGAAAAGATAAACAAAATCGACAAGCCTTTAAGTAGGCTCATCAAGAAGAAAAGAGAGAGGATCCAAATAAACACAATTAGAAATGAAAGAGGAGAGATTACAACTGATACCACAGAAATACAAAGGATTGTAAGAAATTACTACGAAGAACTGTATGCTAAGAAATTTGAAAACCGAGGTGAAATGGACACATTTCTAGAAAATATAACCTTCCAAAACTGAATGAAGAAGAAGCAGAAAACCTGAACACACCAATAACAGCAGACAAAATTGAAGCAGTCATCAAAAAACTCCCAACACACAAAAGCCCTGGACCAGATGGTTTCACAGGAGAATTCTACAAAGCATTTAAGGAAGAGCTAACCCCTATCCTTCAAAGACTATTCGAAAAAATCCAAACTGATGGAAGACTCCCAAACTCTTTTTATGAAGCCAGCATCATCCTAATCCCAAAACCAGATAAAGACACAACGAAGAAAGAAAACTTCAGGCCAATATCGCTGATGAACATAGACGCTAAAATTCTCAACAAAATATTGGCAAACCGCATCCAGCAATACATTAAAAAGATCATCCACCATGACCAAGTGGGATTCATCCCAGGGATGCAAGGATGGTACAATATTCGCAAATCAATAAACATAATACATCACATCAACAACAGCAAAGACAAAAATCACATGATCATATCAATAGATGCGGAAAAAGCATTTGATAAGATACAGCACCCATTTCTGATAAAAACACTCAGCAAAGTGGGAGTAGAGGGAGCATTCCTCAACATAATAAAGGCCATATATGAGAGACCTACAGCCAACATCACACTCAATGGACAAAAACTTAGAGCTTTTCCACTAAGATCAGGAACAAGACAAGGATGCCCTCTCTCACCACTCCTATTCAACATAGTATTGGAAGTCCTAGCCACAGCAATCAGACAAGAAAAAGCAATAAAAGGCATCCAAATTGGAAAGGAGCAAATGAAACTCACTGTTTGCAGACGACATGATAGTGTACATGGAAAATCCTATAGACTCCAGCAAAAACTACTCGACCTAATAAATGAATTTGGCAAAACAGCTGGATACAAAGTCAATACTCAGAAATCAAAGGCATTCCTGTACACCAACAATGAAACTGCAGAAACAGAAATCAGGAAAAAAATCCCATTTGATATAGCAACAAGAAAAATATGGTACCTAGGAATAAACCTAACCAAGGAGGTAAAAGACCTGTACTCAGAAAACTACACAACACTGAAGAAAGAAATGAAGGAAGACACAAACAAATGGAAGCATGTACCATGCTCATGGATTGGAAGACTTAACATCATCAAAATGGCCATACTACCCAAAGCAATTTATAGATTCAATGCAATCCCTATTAGAGTACCCATGACATATTTCACAGATATAGAACAAACATTTCAGAAATTTATATGGAACCATAAATGACCCCGAATAGCTGCAGCAATTTTGAGAAAGAAGAACAAAGCAGGAGGGATCACAATACCTGATATCAAACTGTATTACAAGGCCACGGTAATCAAAACAGCCTGGTACTGGCATAAAAACAGGCACATAGACCAATGGAACAGAACAGAGAGCCCAGAAGTAAACTCAAGACTTTACGGTCAATTAATATTTGACAAAGGAGGCAGGAGCATAAAATGGAGCAAAAATAGCCTCTTCGACAAATGGTGTTGGGAGATCTGGACAGCTACGTGCAAAAAAAATGAAACTCAATCACCAACTTATGCCATACACGAAAATAAACTCAAGATGGATAAAAGACTTAAATATAAGTCGTAACACCATAAAAGTCCTTGAGGAAAACATTGGCAGGAAAATCTCAGACATTCCACGCAGCAACATCCTCACAGACACATCCCCTAAAGCAAGGGACATAAAGGAAAGAATAAACAAATGGGACCTCATCAAAGTACAAAGCTTCTGCATGGCTAAAGAAAACAGCACCAAATTACAAAGAGAACCAACAGTATGGGAAAACATATTTGCTAATGATACCTCAGACAAGGGCCTGATCTCCAAAATATATAAAGAACTCACACGACTCCACTCCAGGAAGACAAACAACCCAATTAAAAAATGGGCAAAGGACTTGAACAGACACTTCTCCAAGGAAGACATACAGAGGGCCCAGAGACATATGAAAAGATGCTCAGCATCACTAGCCATCAGAGAGATGCAAATTAAAACCACAATGAGGTACCATCTCACACCAGTCAGAGTGGCCAACATAAAAAAATCCACAAACAAATGTTGGAGAGGATGTGGAGAAAAGGGAACCCTCTTGCACTGTTGGTGGGAATGCAGACTGGTGAGGCCACTGTGGAAAACAATATGGAATTTCCTCAGAAAACTAAAAATGGAACTGCCCTTTGACCCAGCAATTCCGCTGCTGGGATTATACCCTAAGAACCCTAAAACACCAATCCGAAAGAACCTGTGCACCCCAATGTTCATAGCAGCACAATTTACAATAGCCAAGTACTGGAAGCAACCTAAGTGCCCATCAGCAAATGAGTGGATCCAAAAACTGTGGTATATTTACATAATGGAATTCTACACAGCAGAGAGAAAGAAGGAGCTTATACCCTTTGCAACAGCATGGATGAAACTGGAGGGCATTATGCCAAGTGAAATAAGCCAGGAGGTGAGGGACAAATACGATATGATTTCACCTTTAACTGGAACATAATCAATAGAAGAAAAAAGCAAACAAAATATAACCAGAGACATTGAAGTTAAGAAGAATCTAACAATAGCTTGGGGGGGGGGGACAGTGGGAAGAGGGGATTACAGAACCTACTATAAAGGACACATGGACAAAACCAAGGGGGAGGGTGGAAGTGGGGAGGGAGGTGAGTTCAGCTGGGGTGGGGTGGAGGGATGGGGAGAAAAGGCATACAACTGTAATTGAATAACAATAAAAATTTTTTTAAAAAGATGTTTTTTATTTATTTTTAGAGACAGGGGAAGGGAGGCAGAAAGAGAGAGAGGGAGACATAGATATGTGAGAGAGCTCACACGCCCCCACTTGGGGAGGGACCTGGCCCAAAACCCAGGCATGTGTACTGGCTGGGATCTAACCAGTGACCTTTTGGTTCACAGGCTGGCACTCAATCCACTGAGCCACACCTGGCAGGGCTCCTTTTTCTAATTTAGATTGAAAGCTGGCCACAGATTGCATTAACAGAAATCTGCTTCAGGAGTTCATTAACGCCTCCAGTTTCTCCATAAATCTCCCTGGACTAATCATGTCTACTAAATGGGTCATTGGCCTGATCCATGGCAGCAATATCCAGAATTATTAATGATTGTGAAAAAAAGAATAGTGACATGCATAAACTCTAGATTTAAACCCTTCAGTTTTGAAGTCATGCTACATCATTTACTAGTCATATAACTCTGGCTAAATCACAAATTCTCTGTGCCTCCATTTTCTTATTTGTAAATTAGGGATGGGGTGAGAATAACACTGACTGCAGAGATTTGTTGTGAAGATTTACAAGACTAGTCATTGTAATATATATAACACAGAATCTGGCACCCAGAAAGAGCCTAACAAACGTTAGTCAGAGAATTCTCAGCAAACCTGAAGTCTCTAGTGATATTGGCCACTTTTACAGGTTCTTTGACCTTTCTATATCTTTTTTGAAAAAAAGTATCTATTCAGGGCCCTTGCCAAATTTTTAATTGAATTTTTTGTTGTTTTGCTATTGAGTTGTCCAAATTCCTTATATATGTTAGATAATAGCTTCTTATGTGATATGTGGTTTAAAAATATTTTCTGCCATTCCATAGATTGCCTTCCATTTTGCTTATTGTTCCTTTTGCTGTTCAGAAGCATTTTATATTTTTATTTTTTAAATAAAATGTATTGGGGTGACACTGGTTAATAAAATTATATAGGTTTCAAGGGTAAAATACTCTAATACATCACCTGTATATTGCATTCTGTGTTTCCCACCCAAAGTCAATATCCTGCTCTCACCATATATTTGATCCCCTTTTCCCTTTACTACTTCCCCCTCACCTCCCTGTCCCTCCGGTAACCACCATACTGTCATCTGTGCCGATCAATTTTTGTTTCTTTGTTTGTCATGTTTGTTCACTTGTTGCTTTCAGGTTTACATCCCACATATGAGGGAAATCATATGGGTCTTCACTTTTTCTGTCTTACTTATTTGCTTAGCATTATATTCTTAGGATCCATCCATGATGTCACAAATGGCAATATTCATCTTTTCTTACAGCTGAGTAGTATTTATTGAATATGTATACCACACCTTCTTTGTCCAATCATCTACCAAAAGACACTTTGGTTGTTTTCATGTCTTGGCCACCATAAATAATGCTGCAGTGAACATAGGACTGCATATATCTTTGTGAATAAGTGTTTTCAAAATTTTCAGGTAGATACCCAAAAGAGAAATTGCTGGATCATATGGTAACTCTATTCTTAATTTTTTGAGAAACTTCCATACTATTTTCCATAGTGACTGTACTAGTTTACATTTCCAGTAGCAGAGAATGAGGGTTCCTTTTTCTCCATAACCTCTCCAACACTTGCTATTACTTGTCTTGTTGATAATAATCATTCTAACAGGTGTGAGTTGGTGTCTCATTACAGTTTTGATTTGCTTTTCTCTAAGCTGGTGAAGTTCAGCATCTTTTCCCATATCTGTTAGCCAATGTCATGTCTTAGGAGAAGCTTCTGTTCAGGTTCTTTGCCTATTTTTTTAAAGTATATTTTATTGATTATGCTACTACAGTTTTCCAAATTTTTTCTCCCTTTATCCCCCCTCCACTCTGCACCCCCCAACCCTCTAGCGTCCCCCTACTTAGTTCATGTCCATGGGTTGTACATATAAGTTCTTTGAGTTCTCTGTTTCCTGTACCATTTTTCACCTCTCCCCATCTATGTAATACCTACCAGTTCTTCTTCTTCCTTGTACATTTTCCCCACTATTCCTCCCTTCCCCCACTCCACTGAAAACCCTCCATGTGATCTCCATTTCTCTGATTATGTTCCTGTTCTAGTTGTTTGCTTAGTTTTTTTTTTACATTGTTTTTCTTTCTTTTATTTTTTTAGGTTCATTTGTTAATAATTATGAGTTTGTTGTCATTTTACTGTTCATATTTTTGATCTTCCTTTTCTTAGATAAATCCCTTTAACATTTCATTTAGTAATGGCTTAGTGATGATGAACTCCTTTAACTTGACCTTATCTGGGAAGAACTTTATCTGCCCTTCCATTCTAAATGATAACTTTGCTGGGTAGAGTAATCTTGGATGTAGGTCCTTGTCTTTCATGACTTCAAATACTTCTTTCCAGCCCCTTCTTGCCTGCAAGGTTTCTTTGAGAAATCAGCCAATAGCCTTATGGGCACTCCTTTGTAGGTAACTGTCTCCTTTCTCCTTGCTTCTTTTAGGATTTTCTCTTTATATTTAATCGGGTAACTTAATGATGATGTGCCTTGGTGTGTTCCTCTTTGGCTCCCACTTCTTTGGGACTCTCTGGGCTTCCTGGATGTCCTGGAAGTCTATTTCCTTTGCCAGATTAGGGAAGTTCACCTTCATTATTTGTTCTAATAAGTTTTCAATTTTTTTTCTTCCTCTTCTCCTTCTGGCACCCCTATAATTTGGATATTGGAACATTTCAAGTTGTCCCAGGGGTTCAAAAGTCTTTCTTCATTTTTTTGAATTCTTGTTTCTTCATTCTGTTCTGGTTGGATGTTTATTTCTTCCTTTTGTTCAAAATCATTGTTTTGAGTCCTGGTTTCTTTCCTTTCACTGTTGGTTCCCTGAATATTTTTGCTTTATTCATTTTGGGTATCTTTCATTTGTTCTTTCATCTTATGACTAAGCTCAATCAGTTCTGTGAGCATTTTGATTACCAGGGCTTTAAACTCTCCCTCAGATGGGTTGTCTATCTCCTCATCGCTTAGCTCTCTTTTTGGAGTTTTGCTCTGTTCTTTCATTTGGGCCATATTTCTTTGTCTTGATGCACCTGTTAAGTTGTAAGGGGGTGGGGCCTTAGGTATTCACCAGGGCAGGGCAACCCTCTTTGCTGTGCTCAGGTGCTGACTGTGGGGGAGGGGCCACAGAGGGAACAGTGCAGCTCATCTGCTCAGCTCTAGACCCACTTTCCAAGAACTCTTGTGTGAGACTGGGAGTTTCTCCACCATAGCAACCCCAGGCATAGTCCACCATCAGCTCTGAGTCTCAGTTTCATGCCTGTTTGATCCACTGCCATGCTGCAGGTTCTCTCTGTCCGCCCGTCTTACTGGTCTGGTTGGTCTGGTTGTCTGTTTCTTTAATTCCTTGGTTGTCCGAGTTCCATGCAGTTTGATTTTCTGGCACTTCTGGCACTTCTGTTTATTGATTTTAGATTGGTTGTTATCCTCCTTTAGGTTGTGTGAGGAAACGAAGGGTGTCTACCTATACCTCCATCTTGGCCTGAACTCTGTATCCCTATGTTTGAATAAGTGGTCTCGTTTAACAGAATTTATAGTTCTTTTGGTGAAGGGAAAGACCTTCCCCAGTCAGCTCTACTTGCGGTACTGGATGGGCCAACTGTTAATATCCCTGGGCAGGTAAAACTTGTTATTAGAGTATCTAGTTGGGTAAGGCCACACTTTCCATGCTCAGGAATGGTAGTGGTGGGGTAAGGCCATTATTAGCCACAGGCTGGGATCTGTGATCATGTGGTTCCACTGGAGGAGCTCGCTGGTCAAGCAAGGCTGCTGGCTACAACCCACAGTCAGTTAGAGCTACTAGCTGGGCTATGTAATACCTCTAAGCAGGCAGGGTCTAAGACCATGTTCCCTGGTACAGCAGTTCCACTACTTAGATTCTGTGATTGGTCAGGGTTATGGGCCACGCACCACAATCACTGCTGGTCCGTAGGGACCTCAGGCTGTGCTCCTTAACTGGGTAGTGCTGCTCCCTGGCCCTCATGTTGATGTAGGTCCAAATGCTGGTCTTTATAGTTGGATGAGTACTAAGACTATGCTTTGTCATCAGGCAGGTTGCAAGTTGAGTAGGCTTCAAGCTAGGCTTTGTGATCAAGTAGGCCATTGCTGTGCTCTGCTATTGAGTGAGATTACTGACTGGTCTTTCTGGTCAGGTGGGTCCTCCAACTATACCTCACAGTTAAGGGTGGATTCTAAGCTCTGTGGCCAGGTAGGGTCAAAGTCTGGGCTCCCTGGTCATTTGGGGCTACAGGTTATGCTTCATTATTAGATATAGTTGTTGACTGGACTTCTTGCCTGGGTGAGGCTACAGTCTGTGTTTAGCCACTAGGCATGGTTACATGCTGGACTTTGCTGCTGGGTGGGGTTGTAGGCTGCACTCCATGGCTGAGTGCCCTGTAGGATGGGCTCCAAGATATACTCAGCCTCAGCATTGAGGCTCCCTGGTTATGTGAGGCCAAAGACTACACTCAATAGTTAGATAGAGCTGCTGGCTTGGCTCCCTGCCTGGGCAGTCTGTAGGATGTGGTCCATGGCTGGCAGAGGTAAGTGGCCACACTTCCTAGAGCATTGAGACTAGAGGCTGGACTGAGCAGGTGGATGGAACTATGAATTTGCTCTCCTCCCCATGTGGCCAGTAGGATGTGTTCCACAGCTACTGAGCATAGAACCATTCCTAAAGTGCCCCTTGGGTCAGGCCATCCTGGATGCCATCTTCAGGCCAATGTCAATAAAAAGAACTTAATTTAATATAAAAATAAAAATTGTAAGTATGATACATACAAAAAGTGAAAAAAACAAAAAGAGTAAAGAATAATAAATTGTTAGGAAGTGAACATCCATTTAATAATTATAAAGATAAGACATGGAACACTGGGTGCACTCAAGAGTTTACTGAGTCTATTTTTCAGTCACAGCCTCCTCCTTGCCATATCGTCTTCTAATAATGACATTTTTCATTCTTTATTTCTTTCTGATTCTTACACTTTTTAACTTTCATTTTCCTGGGGTTTTTTTTGTCTCATTTCATTGGATAGAACTTTCAGTATAACATTGACACCACCAAAAGAAACTAATAAAGCTCTAGTAACCAACATCAGAGAAATAGAACTCTATGATATGCCTGACAAAGAACTCAAAATAATCATTTTAAACTCAAGGAAATGCAATAGAACACAGATAGCCAAATAAATGGAATTTAAAAAAATGATGCATGATGAAAATGAGAAGTTTCACAGAAGAAAGAGAAACCACAAAAAGAACCAAACAGAAATCCCAGAGCTGAAGACTATCATGATAGAACTAAGAAATCAATACAGAGCTTCCACAACACAGTTTATCATTCTTAAAGGATGAGAACATTTAAAGACATATCATTTAAAATTAGCCAGTTAGCAGAACAAAAAGAAAAAGTCAAGATGACCTATGTTAATTATGGGATACTATGAAGTAAACAAAAATTCACTTCATTGGAGTTCCAGAAAAAGAGAGTGAAAGGTTCTAAAAGCTTATTTAAGGAAATAATAGCTGAAAACTTCCCAAATCTTTCTAGATATATGGACATTCAGACACAGAAAACTAAGCAAGGTCAACCCAAAGATTATTCTGACTATAATCAGAATGTTAAAATAAAAGACAAGGAGAGAATTTTGAAAGTATCACGAAGAAAATGACTAATCACATAAAAGAGACCCTTATAAAATTATAAGCAGATTTTTCTGTAGAAAACATACATGCTAGGAGGAGTGAAATAATCTATTCAAAGTACTGAAAGAAAACTTCCAATTAATATTATAGTCAGCCAAACTGCGCTTTAGAATTGTGGGAGAAATAAAGGCATTCCCAGACAAACAAGAGCTAAGTGAATTCATCCCCACTAGACCTATCCCACAAGAAATGTTAAAGTAAGTTGTTCAAAAGGAAATGAAAGGATGTAACCACATGAAAACATACAGAAGTATAAAACTCACTAGTAAAGATAAATATGTAGTCAAATTTGGAATAATCTAATGCTGTAATGGTGATGGGTAAATCACTTTAATTTCTAGTATAAAGGTTTAAAAAGTAGCATTAAAAATAACTATACCTACAATAATGTTAATTATGCACTACATAAAAAGATATAGCATGTCAACCATAGCATAAAATGTGGCAGCAAGAGAAGTAAAAGTGTAGCATCTTTCTATTCACATTAAAGTAAATTGTTACCAGCTTAAAATAGGCTGGTAGAGCTACAAAATGTTTTATGTAAGTCTGTTTGTAACAACAAAGAAACTATAGTCGATACGCAAAAGATAAAGAGAAAGAAATTAAAGCATGCTAGTACAAAGAAAAAAATCACAAAGGATGACAGTAAGAGTAGTTAGGGGAAAAAACTTTTAAAAAGACCAGAAAGTAATTAAAATATGGTAGTAGTAAGTCCCTACCTATCAATAATTACTTTAAATACAAATGACTAAATTCTCCAATTAAAAAACTCATAGTGGCTGAATTGATTTAAAAAAATGATTTAGATTCAATGAATGCTGCCTTCATGAAACTCCTTTTAGTTTAAAAACATACATAGTAACATGCAAATGATAAGCAAGAGAGAGCAGACTGGCTATAAGAATCAGAAAAATAGATTTACAATCAAATCATTCACACGAGACAAAGAAACTCACTATATAGTGGTAAAGGAATCAGTTCATCAATAGGATATAACAATTATAAATACATATGCACCAAACATTAAAGTATAATATTTAAAAGATATATTAATAGAACTAAAGAGAGAAATAGGCAGCAATGCTATAATAGTTGGGGACTTCAATACTACACTTTTAACATTGGATAGGTCACCCAGACAGATAATTAATAGTGAAATAAGACCTAAATAAGGCTGTAGACCATATTAACTTCAGATATATACAGAGTCCAGCACAAATAATGCCCCTTTATATTACAAAAAAATCTTTTATTATAAAATCATAAGCATGTAATTTTGTAATAAAACAATATCACACTCAAGCACAACATATGACATTTTAGGTGAAATGTTCAAATTGCTGTCCATCTCATGTGAGACATTCACGTACCCCACCAACCACACTCAATGGTGTTACTTCTGCTGGACCTTGTATATATAGAACATTCCTTCCAAAAGCACCAAAATACACCTGCTTCTCAAGTGCACACGAAACATTCTCTAGGGTAGATCATATATCAGAACACAAAACAAGCCTTAGCAAATTTTAAAAGATTGAAATCATATCTCATAATATTTTCCAACTACAATGGTATGAAACTAGAAATCAATAACATGAATAGAACTGAAGAGTTCAAATATCTGGAAATTAAACAAAACACTACTGAACAACAAATGGGTCAAAGAATAATCATAAGAGAAGTCACAAGGTATCTTGAAAAAAATGAAAACACAATTTACCAAAACTAATGAAAAGCAGGAAAGCAATTCTAAGGGGTAAGTTTATAGTAGTAAATATATACTTTGAAAAAATATATCTCAAACAAACAACCTAACTTGAAATCTAAAATAATTAGAAAAATCTAAGCCTAAAGTTAACAAAGAGAAAAAATAATAAAAATTATAACAACAACAAAAAAATAAGACTAGAAAGACAAAAAAAGATAAAAAACTTAGAGATGATTGTTTGGAAAGATAAATAAAATTCAAAAATTGTTAGCTAAACTAACAAAAAAAAGACAGAAGACTAAAATAAACAAAATTATAAATAAAAGAGAAGACATTATAACTGTCACCATAGAAATGCATTGTAAGAGGCAAATATAAACAACTGTAAATCAACAAATTAGATAACCTAGACCCCGGTGGATAAATTCCTGGAAACATACAACCTGCCAAGACTGAATCATAAAGACAGAAAATCTGAACAGACCAATAACAAGTAAGAGGAATAAATCAGTAATCAAAATCCTACCAACAAGAGCTTAGGACCCAATGGTTTCAGGTAAATTCTACCAAACATTTAAAGAAGAATTGATGAAAATTGTTTAACTCCTTCAAAACACTGAAGAACAGGGAACACTTTCAAACTCATTTATGAGATCAGCACTACCCTGACACTAAAACAGGTAAGCAGGCTACAAGTAAACAAAACTACAGGTCAATATTTGTGATGAATACATGTGTAAAAATTCTCAGAAAATTCTAGTGAACTGAATTCAACAGTACATTAAAAGGCCAATACACCATGATCAAGTGGGATTTGTCCTAGGACATGAGGGTGGTTTAATATTTGCAAATCAATAAATGTGATACAACACATTAATAGAATGAAAGATAAAGATCATATGATCATTCAACAGATGCAGAAAAGCATTTAACAAAATTCAACATCCTTTCATAGTAAAAACTTTCAACAAATTGAGTATACATCAACATAATTAAGGCCATATATGATAAACTCATAGACATTTAGAAATAAGACACAGACAGATTAACTCCAGATAGCATGGTACCAAAGGTTACTTTTTTTATCTGAGAATATACTACTGGGAGTATCCTTCAATAACCAGATGGTCCGCCAATACTTGCCACCAAGAAATATATATTCTGATGTTATTTGGCCTTTCTATGTATGAAAAGGAAATCTCCTGGTTACTCATCTGTTAATGAGGACCCAATGCTGTCATTTACCAAAACGTATCTAAGACACCTACAAACAAGCATGGCTTTATTAACTGTAATAGCTTTAGATAACGGAATGATCTCAACTATTTATTGGACAGGCCTGACAAAATTAATACAATAACTAATACCTAGGGGCACACTTTAGGAAAAGCATAACTGTCAATTAATCAATTAAGATAAAGGCAAATTAATTAGTCCAGTTTACCATACTGATCAATAGGACTAATTCTCTAGGTTAGGCCTAGGCTAGATACAAAGTGGAGTCCAAATATCTCATAATATTAGTGATTAGCCTGTGGAAATAGACAAAGAACAACCAAATGAGAAAAGGAAAGGCTATTTATTCAGAGTTTGCTGTAGCAAGAGAGTCAGCCACCATCACTTGTGTTTTGGCATAGACTCAAAGACAGGAAAGGAGTGAGAAAACTTTGTAGTAGAAAAAAAGTGAAGGCTAGGGCCTGCCTTCACTGGAGGCCATGGGCATGAGGAAGCGCTAGGCAGGCTAAGGGGAGCTGAGACTTCCTGTGTGGTTGGTTATGGATGCATATTTAGTATTCTCTATTTGGTCCAAAGTTGGAGACAGGGACAAAAATTAGGAAGCTGTCAGTTACCAGTGAAGTCCTAGTCATTTGGGGCTGACTGTCGTTACATAAGGTATTATTTAACTTCCTGAAATGTTACTAACAATAGTAATCTCACTTCCTACAATTCTGACATATATAGCAGGCTGGCTTCTTAAGCTGTATACAAGGGATTGATTGCTTAGGCTGGTTACTGCAGGTTGTGAGGCAGAATTTTATTTCTAACTGTGGTCTGGCCATTGTCTTCTGTATATTCAGTCTCTGAGTCTTCATACTTCTCTTCAGTACTGGCTAATGTCCATTTCACAGCCATTTACATGATACTGCTTCAAGGTGCGACTGAAGCTCTGCTGGCTGACTTTATTGCTCTGGTAGCTCAGAGTGGCCAAAAGGAGGGAATTATATGAAGGAAATGATAGTCTTCACTTATCTAAGTGGGAAGAAGGCAACACAAGGACATTAGGAGTTGTTAACCACAGACGTTCATGCCCGATATGCTTCTTACTAAAACCACAAGATTTTTCAGGAACTAATTGTGTTAGTCCATCCTAGCAGACAATGCACTTCCTGACAGCGTCTAGACAATTAGCATGCTGAAGGGAAAAAATCAATCCCACAGTTTACAAAGCTTTTTTCTTTTGTGAATTTTGCCTTGCCTTTGATCAGCGATAATTAATAAATAATTGACTTCCCTCATATGAACAAATTTCAGTTGCTCTTCTTGGAAAGGGCATTGGGTTAAATGGTCATCTGTCAGTGTGGTGCGTGATGTATGTTGGGAAACAGTATGTTGTACTTGGGAGTGTTGGCAATGATTTCCACTCATTTATTTTCAGTCGGTCATGGTACAGTACACTGCCGTTTACCTGTGCTCACTTAAATGACTTCACAGATATTTTCTAGTTTTCTCATTTTTCTATGTGAAAATTTATGTTACCTAAATATGTTTCTGAAAATTCATGTTTGAAACTAATACTGTTATTCAAGTATAAGCTAATAAGAAGGGGAGGAGAAGGAGGAAGGAGAAAATGGCCAAACTGACTTTTCTCTTACACTCATTATAACCACTTAATCAGTTTTAGAGTTGAAATTGATGACTCTAATATCATCTGAAAAAGGCAAGCCAAAAGAATATATCAAAAGTATCAAAAACTGTATGAGAGATTTGAGTTTTTATCTATTGTCAATAATAGTGAAACTCATCCTGAAATGTGTTTTGTGACACTAGCTATTGAAAACAGAACTGTTGTTCTACTACGGCTACCTCAACACCTTATTTTATTCATTTCTTTGTATTTTGTAAGTACAGTTGTCTCCATTTCCCCTCACCACTCACCCCACAATCCCAACCTTTGCCTAAACATTTTAAAACTATGCACCCAGGGCATGAAGGGCTTTTGAATTTTTTTAAAAAATCTATGTTTAATGTCATTTAACATAAAACAATATATTATGATGACTAAAAGCACAAAGTGTGGTCACTGGGGTGAAGTCACTGGGTACTGTAAGGTACGGGACCTGGCGGTGGTTACTTAACCTCTGTGTATCTTAATTTCCTCATCCATCAAATTGGAATTATAATGTAACCTACGTTACAGGACTGCCATGCAGTTTAAATGAGTTACATATTAGACGAGAAGAGTGCCTGGAGCAAAGCAGCTGCTCACTAACTGCCAACTATCATTACGCAATACTCACTCCATTACTTTATAAATTTAACTAAATGATGAAAGTTAAGAAGCTCCTACTGAGGTTATGTAATTAAAAGTCAGAGATAAAAAGCCATATAGAAGTGGGGAAATGCTTATTTTTCCTGAGTAAAAATGCCTGTAGTCATTTAAAAATTGGCAGAAAAACAATATAGCAACAAAGTAAAATGTGTTCCTTTATCATTAACAACTGCCACACAATAAATCAACGAATAGATCAAGTTGAGATACCACTTAATTTGAACATATGAAGTTTATTGTGAAGTTTATTTTGTTTATTTTCAGCCCTGTCTGGGGTGGCTCAGTAGATTGACCACTTTGCTGGACCATGAAACAAAAGCTTGGCAGTTCAATTCCCAGTCAGGGTTGCGGGCCAGGTCCCCAGTAGGGGGCGTGTGAGGGGCAACCACACATTGATGTTTCTCTCCCTCTCTTTCTCTCTCCCCTTCCCTCTTTCTAAAAATAAATAAATAAAATCTTTAAAAAAATAGAAAACAGAAATAAAATCTTTTAAAAAAAGAAAATAATTATTTTCATCATTCATAGGCAAGCTACTGCAACAAAGGCTGAAACCAGGAGTGCATGCAAAGAAACAAGATGTCATTGATATGGTTATCTTTTAATTAAAATGATACTTAAAATACTATAATCTTTATGACATCTTAAACTGAGAGGAGAGGCCATGTACAGTACAGAGATTCACTGAGAATATCTCAATATTTAAAAGAGTTGCTGAATTTACGATGAGTTATATACATACTTTTCTTCTAATAAAAGGCAGTTGTTCTAAATTTGATGAACCATTCTCTGATCAGATGTAGCTAATCAACCAATATCTATAGCATGTTCATATTCATCAAAGGGAAAAAATAAGAATGCGAGAACCAAGATGACGGAGTAGGTAGACACACTGTGCCTCCTCGCACAACCAGAACTCACAGAAAATCGAATGGCAAGGAAGTCCGACACCAAGGAAATAAAAAATAAACATTCATCCAGATCTGTAGGAGGGGCGGAAATGAGCAACCAGGCGGAGAGGACTCGCGTGGCCGTGGCGGGACTGAGACTGGTGGAGTGTGGGACGATCAGGGCAGGCAGTCTGACCACTAGCAGACCCTGCGGCCCCACATTCGCACACAGATAAACCAAGAGGGCCAGACTCAGAGTGGTGGGGGAGTGAAGCAGACCGTGTAACCCAGGGCTCCAGCTCAGGGAAATAAAGCCTCAAACCTCTGATTGAAAACACCCGTGGGGGTTGGGGCGGCAGCAGGAGAGACTCCTAGCCTCACAGGAGAGGTCTTGGAGAGACCCACAGGGGCCTAGGGCGTGCACAAGGCCACCCACTCAGGAACCAGCACCAGAGGGGCCCAATTTGATTGTGGGTAGCAGAGGGAGTGACTAAAATCCCACAGAGAGTGGAGCGGGTGCCATTGCTCCCCCTCGGCCCCTCCCCCACGTACAGTGTCAAGGCGCAGTGACCAGCATTACCCCGCCCCGGGGAACACCTAAGGCTCCTCCCTTTTAAGTAACAGAAGCACCAAGACCAAAAAAAAATGGCCCAAATGAGAGAACGCTTCAAAGCTCCAGAAATAATTCAACTAAGCAGTGAACAGATAGTCAACCTATCATATGCACAGTTCAAAACACTGGTAATCAAGAAGCTTACAGAATTGGTTGAATTTGGTTGAAAACTAGATGAAAAAATGAAGGCTATGCTAAGAGAAACAAAGGAAAATGTACAGGGAACCAATAGTGATGAGAAGAAAACTGGGACTCAAATCAACGGTATGGACCAGAAGGAAGAAAGAAACATCCAACCAGAAAAGAATGAAGAAACAAGAATTCGGAAAAATGAGGAGAGGCTTAGGAACCTCCAGGACATCTTGAAATGTTCCAACATTCGAATTATAGGGGTGCCAGAAGGAGAAGAGGAAGAACAAAAAATTGAAAACTTATTTGAACAAATAATGAAGGAGAACTTCCCTCATCTGGCAAAGGAAATAGACTTCCAGGAAGTCCAGGAAGCTCAGAGAGTCCCAAAGAAGCTGGACCCAAGGAGGAACACACCAAGGCACATCATAATTACATTACCTAAGATAAAACAGAAGGAGAGAATCTTAGAAGCAGCAAGAGAAAAGGACACAGTTACCTACAAAGGACTTTCGATAAGACTGTCAGCTGATTTCTCCAAAGAGACCTTACAGGCAAGAAGGGACTGGCAAGAAGTATTCCAAGTCATGAAAGGCAAGGACCTCCATCTAAGATTGCTCCATCCAGCAAAGCTACCATTTAGAATGGAAGGGAAGATAAAGTGCTTCTCAGATAAGGTCAAGTTCAAGGAGTTCATCATCACCAAGCCCTTATTATATGAAATGTTAAAGGGACTTATCTAAGAAAAAGAAGATAAAAATAGGAACAGTAAAAATGACAGCAAACTCACAATTATTAACAAACACACCTAAAACAAAAACAAAAGCAAACTAAGCAAACAACTAGAACAGGAACAGAACCACAGAAATGGAGCTCACATGGAAGTTTATCAACAGGGGAGTGGGATGGGGAGAGGGGGGAAAGGTATAGAGAATAAGTAGCATAAATGATAGGTGGAAAATAGACAGGGGGAGGGTAAGAATAGTGTAGGAAATGTAGAAGCCAAAGAACTTATAAGTATGACCCATGGACATGAACTATAGGGGGGAATGTGGGAGGGAGGGGGTGGGCAGGATGGAGTGGAGTGAGGGGGGGAAATGGGACAACTGTAATAGCATAATCAATAAATATATTTTAAAATCAGAAAACAAAAAAATAAAAATATAAAGCACAGATGAAAAAAAAAAGAATGCAACCACATTTTTGTCTTTTTTCCACAAATCCAAATCTCTCTTCACATTTTGTCTTAACTTCCACTTTCTCCATTAAGTGATCGATAGGATTTTCTTCTCTCCACTATAGTTTTCAAGTACTCAGGATGAGAGAGGGAGAGAGAGAGGGAACAAAGAAGAGCCAGTGGGTAGGGAGAGGGAGAGGGGTAGGAGGAGTGAGGGAGAGAGAGGTATCTCAACTGTGTAAAAAAATCAATATAATCCTTCTTGGAGAAGTGTCTGTTCAGGTCCTTTGACCATTTTTTAATTGGATTGTTTACAGAGGGCACAGAGACATGTGAAAGGATGCTCAGCATCACTAACCATCAGAGACAAGCAAATTACAACCACAATGAGATACCACTTCACACTGGTCAGAATGGCCATCATAAACAAAGCAACAAAGAAGTGCTGGTGAGGTTGTGGAGAAAAGGGAACCCACACCATTGGTGGGCATGCAGACTGGTACAGCATCTGTGGAAAACAGTATAGAATTTCCTCAGAAGACTAAAATTGGAACTGCCTTTTGACCTGGCAATTCCACTGCTAGGATTACATCCTAAGAATTCTGAAACATCAATTCAAAAGAACCTATGCACCTCAATGTTCATAGCAGCACAATTTACAAAAGCCAAGTGCTGGAAGCAACCTAAGTTCCCATCAGTAAATGAATGGATTTATTAGCACTAAAAACTGTGCTACATTTACACAACAGAATTCTACACAGCAAAAATGAAAAGGAACTCCTACCCTTCACGACAGCATGGATGGAACTGGAGAGTATTATGCTAAGTGAAATAAGCCAGGCAGTGAAAGACTAATATCATATGAATATGATCTCACCTATAAGTGGAACCTAACCAACAGAACAAACAAGTGAGCAAAATATAACCATAGCCCTGGAAATAAAGAACAAACTGACAGTAACCAGAGGGATGGGGGAGGAGGATAAGGGGAGAAGGAAGGGGAAGGGTCATTGAGAAACATGTATAAATGACCCATGGACAAAGACAATGGTGGGGGGTGTTGAATGTGGGAGGTGGGGGGGGTAAAGTGGGGGGAAATGGGGACAACTGTAATTGTACAACAATGAAAAAAAAATCAACAGGATCCTTAGCTGACTTTAATGATGGTCATTTCATTTATTCCCTGAATCTCAAAGGATATTATTTATCTTTCACTGATGCTCTCTGAATTACTTGTGTTTTGGAAAACTGACAGTAACCAGAGGGATGGGGGAGGAGGATAAGGGGAGAAGGAAGGGGAAGGGTCATTGAGAAACATGTATAAATGACCCATGGACAAAGACAATGGTGGGGGGTGTTGAATGTGGGAGGTGGGGGGGGTAAAGTGGGGGGAAATGGGGACAACTGTAATTGTACAACAATGAAAAAAAAATCAACAGGATCCTTAGCTGACTTTAATGATGGTCATTTCATTTATTCCCTGAATCTCAAAGGATATTATTTATCTTTCACTGATGCTCTCTGAATTACTTGTGTTTTGGAAACCATGTCTCCCAGGTTAGGCATTTCTGCTGAAATACCATGATGCGAGCGTGAAGGTAATCCCTCTAGAATCAAGGGAAAACTTTAACTTTGCCTGAAGCTAACATAATTATTTTCACTGACCTACTGGTATGTGAATATCCTAGAGTTACATAATTTATTCCCAAATGTTTTAAAGACCCAGATTTTCTTAATTTATCTAAAAATAAATATCAGGTGGCCAATCAGCTACTATAAAATGTTTGTCATTTTATATGAGGACTGGTTTCTAATATATTTACATGAAAGCATTAAAATGCAGAAATACACACTTCCCTAAAATACTTCAGCACTTTTCATTGGTTTTGCATTTTATTTACTTATTTTCTTGGTCTGTCTCTAAACTGAAGACACAATAGACAGCAATAAAGAAACACAGAACAGTGGATCATTCTGTCCTGTTCTGAGTTCAAAATTACCATTGTCTTCTCCATAAATGTACAGGTAAGGCTGCAAATGACTCTGTAAAATATTTATGGGATGTAAAGTAATATTGATTCCTAAATCAGCTGAATAATTCATATTTTACATTGGAGAAGGAAAAATGAATTTTTACTTATTATTCTGATACATTATCTTTTACATAAAACAGTGATTATTGAAAACTAAACCAGAGTTCATATAAGTATTTTCAGTTGATTTTCTATTATGTTTTGCTAAAATAATAATGAAAAGCTGTCTTTGTATACTTTCACTACATTTTTCCAAAATACTATAATTCTAAAAGGTATTTTTGAAGTGTTATGGACCTAAAATATAAAGGGCAAACTTACTTTATTCATTTGATTGTAACCTTCTAGTGATAAGACTCCAGAAAACCTTACCATGGTATGTGAGCAAATAGAAAAATAATCTATTAAATTCAGTGTGGACAATGATGAGAAACAGCAAAAAACTAACCAAAATACGTTTTAAACACAATGTACTTTGACTAACCATTGTAGGTTCTTCTTCAAAAGTGTCTATCTGAAAAATGCTGAGGTCAAATGTTTTTAGAAATTTCTGGAAGAAAAGAAAGATGATTTTGACATTCTTAAAAACCTATGTTTCTTGTAATATTATGGTTGCTAAACTATAATAAATATATAATAAACTTGGGTGATCAGTGAATTCCAATAAATATATGGGGAATTAGAAGTAAATGTGTTTGTAAATGTAATAATCATATAATAAATGCAGAACCTCCATGGGATTCACCAAAAATGAAGACTGATTTCTATATAAGAAGTTTCAGAGAGTACAAGATAGGTATTTACCAGGAGGCATATGAACACTCTGAATGAAGACTTAGTTGCCAAATCTCATAATATAGGACATGCATATAGGACACTTAAAATAGAGACAGAGAATATTAAGATAAACAGATCATTTAAAAAAATAATTTCTTGGGGGATGTGTTCTATTAACATAGGAGTAAGATTCAGAATGTGTTGTAATAAATATAAAAATATCAAAATCAACTTATATTCTTACACTGTCTTAAAGGTGAATAGGCCTTTTTCTGAAGTATCCCACAACAAACTTAGCTGTGAAGGAATACTAAGCCAGAGGAACCATTTTAAAAATCCACTGTGATTCTGTGGAGTTCTTAATATTAGACACTTAAAAGGTCTAAAGAGCAATTTATTGTCAAATACCACATCAGTTCCATAAGAAAGTATTTTAAACTTATTTATTTCTTCTCTTGGAGGAAAAGACATCATAAGAAAATGTTTTTTAATTTTGGAGATGGTAAATTATATACACTGACTAGAACTTTTCACATCAGCACTGGATAATTCATGCAGAAAAAAAGCTATTCTCTCTTGGGGATTCACACAAGCATTTCTTGACAATCTTGTGTACACCATCTGTGCTACTTTTCTTCTCACAGACTTGACCTACTGTGTGTGTGCTAGTTTTCAGGGGACAGCATAGGATGACTAAAGAGAGTTTTTTCATTTGGTATATAGAAATATTAGGGGGGAAGAAATATACCATTCTACCTTAGAATTTTATTTCTCTACGATTTCTATCTCAGCCAAGAAACCAGGAATGGCTAAGGAAAATCACTCCTTGACAACTGAGTTTGTCCTCATAGGATTTACAGATTATCCACAGCTGAAGATCCTTCTGTTTCTGGTGTTCTTTGCCATCTATCTGATCACCGTGATGGGTAATCTTGGCCTGGTGGCATTGATATTTATGGAGCGGCAACTTCACACACCAATGTACATCTTCCTGGGCAACCTGGCTCTGATGGATTCCTGTTGTTCTTGTGCCATTACTCCCAAGATGTTAGGAAACTTCTTTTCTGAGGACAGAGTGATTTCCCTCAATGAATGCATAGTACAATTTTATTTTCTCTGCCTTGCTGAAACTGCAGACTGCTTTCTCCTGGCAGCAATGGCTTACGATCGCTATGTGGCCGTATGTAGCCCACTGCAGTACCACACCATGATGCCAAAGGAGCTCTGCATCCAGATGACTGTAGGGACCTTCATAGCCAGCAGCCTGCATTCTCTGATCCATGCAGGGCTTCTGTTAAGGTTAACTTTCTGCAGATCTAATAAAATTGACCATTTTTTTTGTGATATCCTTCCACTCTACAGACTCTCCTGTACTGACCCTTACATCAATGAACTAATGATTTATATTTTTTCAATGCCAATTCAAATCTTCACCATTGCCACTGTCTTGATTTCTTATATTTGCATCCTTTTTACTGTTTTCAAAATGAAATCCAAAGAAGGGAGAGGTAAAGCATTTTCTACCTGCTCATCCCACTTCCTGTCTGTCTCAATATTCTACATTTGTCTACTCATGTATATTCGACCATTTGAAAAAGGGGATAAAGATATACCAGTGGCTATTTTTTATACAATAGTAATTCCTTTACTAAACCCTTTTATTTATAGCCTGAGAAATAAGGAGGTGATAAATGTTCTGAAAAAAATTACACGGAATCATATTCTTAAATGAATTTTATCATTAACGGAAACATTTTAATTTATTAAAATGGTGTCATAGATAAGGGACATAGAAAAACAAACATATGTTTTCATGTAAAATAATAATCTCTAAGTGATTAGCCTCTGTTTTAAGAAAGATATATGAATGGGGTTTCAAATTGTCTGGCAACTCTTAATCCCAACTCCACCATTATCAAGTGAAGCACAAGAAAACCCAATGGCAACTTTCCTTACCAACCCTCCTTACTCTCATGGAATTATGTCAGACTATTGTTCCAAACCTCAATAAATTAACACAGCATCAAAATTAAATGTTTAAATGTGCTAATAGTCTGCCTTGATTAACCTTGTCTAATTAGTGGAAAACATTAATCTAATGTAGAGTATTTGAAATATTTACAATTTCTTGGCAGAAGTCTGTTCATTTTCATTCAGAAAAGTGACCTGGCAGACATAGATAGATTAGTTTGTAGGGAGAGAGACTAGAAGCAGACTAATAGCAGTAATCTATTTTTAAAGTAATGAAGTTTATCCTAGATAAGATTCATGAATGGGGAGGAAAATGGAATGAGAAGAAATACACACGCAGAGTCAAATAAATATTTTGTAGGAAATTAATAATGAATTATAACAATCTGGCTACAGTAGATTAAGATCTACTTTAACCTGAATTATGACTGAGGTCCTTTACCTTTCTAAAAGCATCATCATGTTATGTACTATGGAATGTAGAAAAGCAGCTTCTGTGGTAAACACTCAGTAAACACTTAAAACATCGATGAAGTCACTGTTTTATTGTCTTATATTTTTTAAGTAATAGTAAAATTAAGTAATATTGTTTATTGGCCATTTTTACTTCTATGAATTATCTGTTAATTTTTTCTTTAAGTCTTCCTGTTATTTCCTAATTTATTTGTGATACTGGTTACAGAGAAAAGATATTGAAGTATTGAAATTGTTTGTGGCAAATGATTACTGTATGTTAATAGTATTTTAATATTTATTTATAAATTGATAAAAATTAAAATTTCATTTGCTTATATATGTTGATTTTTGTATTGTATAATCTTTTATGCTTTTTGGCAAGAATTTCTTAATCTGAGATATACTACTAATATTTCAAATTACTATCAATATTTCTTTTTTTCTTTTTCTTTTATCTCCTCCTCTTCCTCATTTTCCTGCTTCTTCTTGTTTAGTTTTTCTTTTTTTGATAGTTTAAATTTTTGTACTTTACTCCTGATTCTGCCTAGAATTTATTAATATATAGCATGAGTTGAAGATATAACATTATTTGGCTTGTTTCTCCAAAAATCACTCACAGATTAATTTAACTCAAATAAACATCCAAGGAGGACTTCTTTGAGAACCTGGCAAAATAATTCTAAATTTTTTCTAGAAAAATAATAATCAATAAAACAAATAGCTTTGATGTTTATAGATTAAAATATGTAATGAGGTTCCAATAATTAAAACAATTTGATTTTAAATCAAGAATCATTACATTAATCACTTTGAAAAATCAGATTATCCACATTTTATTACTCCCATATAAAATAAGAAAAGCTTCACAAATCAATGAGAAAAGAAAGGATCGATAAGTGAAGGTTCCTAGATAAATTGGTTAGCGGTTTATTTCTTCTATTTGCATGAAATTTTATGTTCTCCCTCTTTCAGAGATATTTTATAAACATATTTTTTATCTTTTTTTCCCGTAGCCTAAATTTTTTATACAGAGCACTCTTACTCAACTGGGATTCATTTTAGAATGTTGTAAAGTAAGAATTAAAATCTGATTTTTTTATGGCTAAGCAGTACTTCAACAGCATTTACTCACTCTTCCCTTACCCACTGATTTCTTGTGACTCCTTTTTGTTCATTCAGTCATACACTCACAGGCTCTTGCACACACAGAGGTTTATTTCTCATCTTTCTAGTCTGCTCAACACACACACACAAACCAGACAGTTCCAATATCTACACTTATATTCTAGTAGGGAAGAGAGACATTTAAAGAAGTAATTAGACTATGCAGTAATGACTTTGATGATTGGAAAAGATTCTTCTGCCTCTAACCATAGTCTGAATGTTAGGATTCTATAAGTTTCAGATATAAGATTCTTTATTCTATACTTTCCATTCTTTCTTTTTATGTGACAAATTTACACTTTTTACAGCTTTTAATATCATCAATATAAAGATGACTCAGAATGTGTATTTCTAGTTCTGACGCATTTTTTAGATCTCTACACTCATGTATCCAACTGCCAAGCAGGACATAATTATTTGAATGTCTCAAAGACATTAAATTTAACATGATCAAAAAGCAAGGTGGAATTTTCCCCAACACATGGTTTTTCCTGGTCTTCTCTGTCTTGATGGTAGCAGCTTCTACTCAGTTGGGCAAAGAAGAAATCAGGAACAGTTCTCCATGTCTTTCTGCTATCATATCCAAACTTTCACAAGATCTTCCAACTGTGTCTAAAACATATCTGAAATGTGCGCGACCCTCCCCATGTACACTGACTACCTGTTCACAGTTCCATGTTGCCATCATCTCTCACTTGCATGCTACCAAATGATTCAGACTAGTCTCCCTCTCTGTTGCTCCTTTTATTTTGTTTTTACTTTTTACTTTTTATTCAAAAATCAACTTAAAAAATACTACTAAAATGTGCACTCTAAAATGGCTAGGTTTATGCTAAGACCTATGCATTTTAGCTATAGCTACTTTGTATTGTTTTAGCTATTTCTCTAAAAACTTACCTTTATATTTCTTAGTTCTATATTTCAATTATAGAGATATCAATCAACTTTCTGTTGCAGTAAATGAATATTTATTTATCCCTCCCCACTCTCTCATCTTTGATGGCCTATCATGATTTCCCATAATTCTTGAAAAGCAGTTTTCATTAGGGACACACAAACCCTTTTTGCCATTGAAACTACCAGTGTACCATGCTTCTATTTTCTATTCTGTGGGATTTTTGTGGGATTTTTTTTTAAGTTAATAAAACTTTATCTTCCCATTTGTTCAATTAAGTCTATTGTGGGTCTATCAAATACCTTCCTTAGAAAATCAACTGTATCAAATAATTTTTTGTTATTTTTTATCTGAGAGACTTTTCGTGATGGCCTCTGTCCTCTTGTTTGGGCCTAGAGGGATTGTTCTCGCTGGGCCCAATGTAGTAGCTGTCCTGCTGAGGCTTCCCTTTGAGGAGTTTGCGAGCTCTCTATCTTCCTCTTCAAGGTTCAGTCCCTCATTTGGCTAAGAAATCTCAGTTGTGTCTTGTGAGTTAACATTTGGTCTTGACATGTTGTCGATGATCTTTGTTCTTTCCTCGCACGTGATCGATAATTTGGTGTCTATGGAATTCTAGACTTGAAATAATTTTCCTTCTAACATTGAAGGCATTCTTCCCCTATATTCTAGCAAGCAGTGCCGCTTTTGAGAGATTGCATATCGTTCTGATTCCCATTCTTTTATTGTCTCTCTGGAAACTTTTAGAAATTATATGTGGCTTTATAAAACCTCAGAATAATTATCTTTGGCATTTTTTCCATTCAATTTAAAAAATAGTGGTAGAATCTTTCTTTTATTTTTGCTTTCTTGGCTCTATTTTCTATTTTCTTTTCTTTTTCCTCCTTTCCTTTTTCATCCCTCCCCTTCTCAATTTGTTCTCTTGCCTTTTTCCATCTCTTCCTTTCCTTCTGTCTACTCCCTTTTCCTCTACTCTTTTTCTTTCACTCCCCAACCTTCCACCTGCCTTCACCCTCTCTCTTTCTCTCTCTCTCTCTTTCACTGTATAGATTCAAACCCAAGAGACAACAAAATAGACACAATTCTCACAGAAAAAGCAGAATTAACAATCCTAATTACCAGTTTTTCAAATAAGTTGTTTTTCTAATATCTTATGAAGGCTGTTAACATTTTTAATATTATCACTATAAACCCATAGATTTTATTGTTCTATAAGCCTCAACCCATTGTAATTATTATTCCTTATCTCAAATTTGGCATGTAGGAACTTAACTGAAAAACTTCAGGGTGGTTTCTGAGCTCTTCGATATGACTGCAGTCTGATGCACTACGTGCCCTTGGTACAAGCTAACCTTGTGCACTTCTTGTGTGACAATGGGAATTAAATGTTTTTCTGAATAGGCCCTATAAGCAATAATGTTCACTAGATTCTGGCCCATATTTCCTCTGTTATTTTTTTAAAATAAGAAAACACACAAACGTACATCCATATCTACACAACCTTATTTCCCCTTTTTTCTCACTCAAATGGTAGCATGCATACACATACACTTTATGCCTTAATTTCTTTTTTTACTTTACAATGTGATTTGGAAATCATTTCATATCATATGTACTGATAGTTCTCTTTTTTATAGTCGTGAAGTACTCCATTTTGTATATATTCAATTGGCTTCTTACAAATTAGTTTTTAGATGGTTTCCTATACTTTATCAGATACATCTCTAGTCCTACACTTATTTGGAGCCTTTTTTAATCACTTTGTTTTAGTTTTATCTCTATACTATAGAGCTCAGATTCCTTCTTGAGCAAATCTTTTTATTGTAATGGTTTGATTATTCCATTTACATTAATTTATATGACTGATTTGTTTGGTTTAAACTCTCATATTATTTAACTGATATTTGCCAACAGTATTATGTTTTTTTTTAAGATTTTATTTATTTATTTTTAGAGAGGGGAAGGGAAGGAGAAAGAGATGGAGAAAAACATCAATGTGTGGTTGCCTCTCATATACCCTCTACTGGGGACCTGACCTGGCCTGCAACCCAGGCACGTGCCCTGACTGGGAATTGAACTGGTGAACCTTTGGTTCGCAAGCCAGTGCTCAATCCACTGAGTCACACCAGTCAGGGCCAAGTATATTATGTTATCGTTACTGTTTATAAAGCTTGCTTTATTTATTTTTTATATTTCTTTTTGTACTTTAGATGGTTTGAATTATTCTTTTAGTTGTTATTACCTTTATGTTAATTTATTGCATATCCAATTACCCTTGCTCTGTACTTATAATGCTATATTTGGTTTGTCAGCTTTAAATAATATTAATTGATTGTGACTAGTATTTATGTGGCAATCTATGAATTTATTCCTCCTCTGCTTATCTCTTAACATTAAAAAAAATTTTACTTTGAAATAATTTTAGATTTTCAGAGAGTTCCCATGTGCCTTTCACCCAAGTTCCCCTAATATTAACATTTAAATAATCATGGCACAATTATCAAAACTAAGATGTTAACTACAGGCTTTATTTTGGGTTTTACAGAGTATCCACTAGTGTTATTTTTCTGTCCCAGGATCCAATCCAGGACACTAGTTGGCATTTAGTTCTCATGTCTGCTTACTTTCCTCTAGTATGTGATGGTGTATCAGTGTTTCTTGTCTTTTTTGACCTTGACAATACTGAAGCGTTTAGATCAAATATTTTGTAGAATGTCCCTAAATATTGGTTGGTCTGACATTTGATCAACATTAGACTTGCATTACAAGTTGGAAGAAGAATATCACCGAAGTCAAGAGACCTTCTCATTGTATCATACTGAGGGTATATGTCGTCAACATGACTTATTACAGTACTGAAAACATCAACCTTGGTCACCTGAGTAATGTGGGCATATAGGTTTCTCCTCTGTAAAGTTAACTATTTTTCTTTATGCATGCTTCATTTCTGAGAAACAAGTCACCAAGCCCAGATTGCGCTCAAGAGGAGGGGAACAATGCTGTATCTCCAGGAAGAAGTACCAAAGAATCTGTGGGAATATGTTAACACCGCCCCATAACTAACAAATGTTTTGGGGAGATATTTTGAAACTATAAAAATGTCCTTTTTTTCCTTAAAGTTTTGCTCACCACAGCAATCATTACTGTGGGATTCTAATTACTATTTTCTATTTCCCTGATTCTTTCTATATGTCTTAATTGAAAACTAAAGCTCACCTAGATATAAAATCTTCTACTCACTTTTTCTCCTTGAGCTTATTAAAACTATTGATCATCAGTTATCTTGCTTTGTATGTTGCTGTTGAGATGCTTTTCTGATTTCCTTCTTATATGAAGTACACATGAAATTTTCTATCTTGAACTCTAATACTTTCACTGGGATATATCTTGGATTTCCTTTTCTGTAGTAAGTATCACAAGTATGTTTCAAAATGGATATTAGTGTTCTGTTATTCCCCAAATTTTTCTTGGGTTATAATTTTAAATATTATTTGTATTCTGTTATTTCTCTTCTTTTCCAGGAATTCCAGTTTTATGTGTGGTATACCACCCTTGCTAATCTTCCATCCCATTGTACCCTCTGCAGTTCTTTTCAGCCCTTTATTTGTTCCACTTTCATACTCTTATTTCCTTTCTTCATGGAACCTCTTATTCCTTCAGAACTTGTAATTTAATCTTAGTTTCTAAAATGATTGTCTTTTTCTCCATTGTTTTCTACCTTTAGACAATTTTCATCTTATATATTTTTTTGTTCATCTCTGTTTTCATTTTTGAATTTTTAAATATATTTATTGATTATGCTATTACAGTTGTCCCATTCCCCCCCCTCACTCCACTCCATCCTGCCCACCCCATCCCTCCCACATTCCCACCCTGTAGTTCATGTCCGTGGGTCATACTTATAAGTTCTTTGGCTTCTACATTTCCTACACTATTCTTACCCTCCCCCTGTCTATTTTCCACCTATCATCTATGCTACTTATTCTCTGTACCTTTACCCCCCTCTCCTCCTCCCCCTCCCCTATTGGCAACCCTCCATGTGATCTCCATCTCTATGGTTCTGTTCCTGTTCTAGTTGTTTGCCTGGTTTGCTCTTGTTTTTGTTTTAGGTATGGTCGTTAATAACTGTGAGTTTGCTGTCATTTTTACTGTTCCTATTTTTTATCTTCTTTTTCTTAGATAAGTCCCTTTAACATTTCATATAATAAGGGCTTGGTGATGATGAACTCCTTGAACTTGACCTTATCTGAGAAGCACTTTATCTTCCCTTCCATTCTAAATGGTAGCTTTGCTGGATGGAGCAATCTTAGATGGAGGTCCTTGCCTTTCATGACTTGGAATACTTCTTGCCAGTCCCTTCTTGCCTGTAAGGTCTCTTTGGAGAAATCAGCTGACAGTCTTATCGAAAGTCCTTTGTAGGTAACTGTGTCCTTTTCTCTTGCTGCTTCTAAGATTCTCTCCTTCTGTTTTATCTTAGGTAATGTAATTATGATGTGCCTTGGTGTGTTCCTCCTTGGGTCCAGCTTCTTTGGGACTCTCTGAGCTTCCTGGACTTCCTGGAAGTCTATTTCCTTTGCCAGATGAGGGAAGTTCTCCTTCATTATTTGTTCAAATAAGTTTTCAATTTTTTGTTCTTCCTCTTCTCCTTCTGGCACCCCTATAATTCGAATGTTGGAACATTTCAAGATGTCCTGGAGGTTCCTAAGCCTCTCCTCATTTTTCCGAATTCTTGTTTCTTCATTCTTTTCTGGTTGGATGTTTCTTTCTTCCTTCTGGTCCACACCGTTGATTTGAGTCCCAGTTTCCTTTGCATCACTATTGGTTCCCTGTACATTTTCCTTTGTTTCCCTCAGCATAGGCTTCATTTTTTCATCTAGTTTTCGAACAGATTCAACCAATTCTGTGAGCGTCTTGATAACCAGTGTTTTGAACTGTGCATCCAATAGGTTGGCTATCTCTTCGTTGCTTAGTTGTATTTTTTCTGGAGCTTTGAAGTGTTCTGTCATTTGGGCCATTTTTTTTTTTTTTTTTTGGTCTTGGCGCATCTGTTACTTAAAGGGGCGGAGTCTTAGGTGTTCCCCGGGGTGGGGTAATGCTGGTCACTGCGCTGTGACACTGTACGTGGGGCGGGGGGCGAGAGGGAGCAATGGCGCCCGCTCCACTCTCCACCAGATTTCAATCTTTCACTCCGCTACCCACAATCAAACTGGGCCCCTCCAGTGCTGGTTCCTGAGTGGGTGGCCTTGTGCACACTCTAGGCCCCTGTGGGTCTCTCCAACGACCTCTCATGTGAGGCTGGGAGTCTCTCCTGCTGCTGCCCCAACCCCCACAGGCATTTTCAATCAGAGGTCTGAGGCTTTATTTCCCCGCGCTGGAACCCTGGGTTGCACGGTCTGCTTCGCTCCCTGCCGTTCATCCAGGTTTATCTGTGCGAGAGTGTGGGGCCGCGGGGTGCTACCCGCTGCTCTGCCTGCCCCGTTCTCTGCCACTCTGAGTCCGGCCCTCTCGGTTTATCTGTGCGCGAATGTGGGGCCACAGGGTCTGCTAGTGGTCAGACTGCCTGCCCCGATCATCCCACACTCCGCCAGTCTCGATCCAACATGGCCACGGCCACTCGAGTCCTCTCCGCCCCTCTTACCTGTCTGGATGAATGTTTATTTTTTATTTCCTTGGTGTTGGACTTCTTTGCCGTTCGATTTTCTGTCAGTTCTGGTTATGCGAGGAGGTGCAGTGTGTCTACCTATGCCGCCATCTTGGTTCTCCACGCCTGCACTTTTTAATATCACAGCCCAAACTGAACATTACTTAGTAATGTAAGTTCTTTCTCCCTACTAGATTACAAGCTTCTTGTCAGGAGCCATAAATAAAAACTAAGAACTTTCTATCTCCACCATGTTCACGTTCCGTGTTTCCAATACCCTGTGTATTGTAAGTATTTGGGTAGGGGTAAACAAACTGAAATCCTAGCCATCAGTATAGTATATATTGAGGATCTAGCTCACTTCATTGTCAGGAGCCCAAGAGATGTAGAACGTGATCAGTGAGTTAAGTCAAGACTTTTACTATCAGGAGACATATAAGTCACACTTGATAAAGTTGCAATTTATTATAAAAGTAGGTAAGTATCATGTAGATCGGGGAAAAGAAAAATCAATTTGATTTTAAGAACCCAGAAAAGTCCTCACAGAGCAGGTCAGATTTGATCTCAAGGATGAATAAGATTTGGATGGAAAGAGAGGGAGAAGCTGTTTTCGGTGAGGGAACATTATGAGCAAATTAACTAAAGCAAGCGCACAGAGGGATGGCGAGGGGACATATACACATTGCCAAGTGCCCTGAGGTGAGAGGAAGAAACATGGCAACAGGTGAGATGCAGGCAGACTGGAGTATCTGGAACACCAAAATAAGGAAAATCAATTTGGTTTGGAAACTATTGAGGGACGATTGCAAATTCTTGAGCAGGAGAGTGTCATTTTTTCATTCACTCAACAAATATTTTCAGAGCACTACCAAGGGCCAGCCACTCTTCGAGGTGTTGGAAATAAAGGAACGAACTTAACAAAGAAACCCCTTCATCTCACGATGAACATTCAGGCTGTTTCATCGTCTTGGTTACTGTGAATACTATTGCAAAGAACATGAGAGTGCAGATTTCTTTGAAATAGTAGTTTCACTTTCTTTGGCTGGATACTCAGAAGTATCTTTAAATGTAAATATATATTTCTCACATTATACACACACACACACACACACAAAATCCTCACTTAAAGCTGTGAATATCAGCTTGGAAACTGTGACTTTAAGCAAAACAATATATAATGAAACCAATTTTACCCTTGCCTAATTATTATAAACAAGAGTTAAACACTTACAGCATATTTCTGGTCACAAAAACATCACCAAACTTGAAAATAGTGACCCAAACCCTTCTAATATTAAACATTAAAATAAATGTCAGCTATACATACATTTAAGAAAGATTAATAAAAACAAAGAAGATAATGATTTTCCAAACTGCTTAGTTCAGTTCAGGGTCACGAGTAGCTGGGGCCTTTCCCGTCAGCTCAGGGAAGAAGGTAGGACACCACCCTGGACAGGAAGCCCATCCATCACAGGGCACAGCCACACACTGACACTCGCTCAGACTGGGCCAATTTAGACATACCAGTTCACCGTATTGGGTTGTGGGAGGAAACTTGAGTCCCCCAAGAAAACCCACACGAACACAGGGAGAACTTGCAAGCGCCACACAGAAAGTGGCCTCAGCTGGGAATTCATTGTTTTTCTCATTAACATGATAACAAAACGATGTTGAATGAAACCAATTTATTCAAGGACCTGCTGTGTGTGCTATATATATGTACGTATATGTGTGTGTGTGTGTACATTTATATGTATACACACAATGGAATATTATTCATCCATAAAAAAGAAAGAAATCCTGCCATTTCAAATAATACAAATGGACCCTGAGGGATTATGTGAGATAAGTCAGAGAGAAAGACAACCATGGCATGATCGTATATATGCATAGAACCTAAAAAAGCGGAACTCATAGAAACAGAGAGTAGAATGGTAGTTGTCGGGGGCTGAGGATTGAGGGAAATGGGGTGATGCTGGTCAAAGCACACAGGATTCTGGTGTACTGTAGTGCCTGTAGTTAACAAACTGCTTTGTATATTTGAAAGTTGCTAAGAGAATAAATATTAAAAGATCTCACCACACACAGGAAAAGGGTAATTATGAGAGATGATGGAGGTGTTAACTAACTTTATTGTTGCAATCATTTCATAATATAGATGTGAATTGAATCATCACATTATGCAGCTTAAATTTATACAATGTTATATGCTGATTACATCTCAATAAAGCTGAAAGAAAATAGTAGAACATGCAAGTATGTAGGCTCCTGAGGCTGGAGGGACAGGCAGCGATGGTGTCCTGAAATGAATTCTAGAGCCCTCGCTGCCGCTAGGAGCAACTGGCTTGGGGGGCGTTGCAATGGAACAGCACATTTAGGTTACTGTGGCCTTGGACCTCAGCAGACCTCTGCATGGGGCCATGGGACACCAGCCTGAAGCCAGCAGAGCTGACTCAGGGCCTTCTGCCTCCCGGCAGACAGGCAGGTGAGAGACTAATGGCCTTAAGCATGCACAGTTCACTCGCCCATTTTTTTGGCCTTGGGCATTCTGTCCCCTGCACAGCCTGTGGGCCCAGCCCAGTTCACTCTACTTGTCAGGGGCCCCTGGCGTGAGATGCTTTTGCACTCTACCTATAACTGGGACACTGGAGGAAGCCTGAACGAGAATTGGGTTTTGCTTGATAAGCATGTGAGCCAAGCTGCTTTGGAGTCTGGGGGAAAGAACCTGGGGTGCCCAGGTGTTTCTCATACATGCATTTAACTGTGGTGTAGATTTTTGCTTGTTGGTATAAACAGATTTCTTTTTAATATAAAATGCTAGTTCCAATATAGTGCCACTTTCCTAAGGGAATATGATAAATAATTCTGCAAGGATGTACGTTAAATGATAGTAGTTATTTAGGTAGCCACCCCGTCTGTATATATTTTTTAATTTCCTTTCACACATTTCTGATTTTTATATCTTCTTTGTTCCAGTTTTTTCTATAAGCATGTATAAAAGTAACACTTTTATAATGAAAACTTTTCATTTTGATTCATAAATTCATAAGGAACTGAAGAATACCACCATTATTCTCTGTCTATAAAGTTACCTTCACTTGCTGTTTTTATGCCAGTGTCAGAATGACTTATCCAGAGTCAGGTTGGCTTCATTCAGCACGTGATCCTCAGGTTTGAAAGCCAGCTTGAATCAGTGTGATGGAATCAGACGGTTGCTGCCTCCTTAAAAGAGGAGACAGCCTGTTTCTCCCAAACACTGAGGACTTGAAGTGGCCAATTGCAGTCATGCCACTTCACCTTGTCTGGAAGTGCTTTGACTTGAGGCCCAGTTGCAGCGCCCACAGGAACCTAGAGTAGTGAGTGATGAGGTTGTGCTACCAGCTATAATAAGCTCAGGAATGTCCCCATACACAAGTGGAAGTAAGAGTAGGTAGAAGAACAAAAGGCAGGATGGAACCAGAGAGAGTTGCTCTAAGTAGACAAGGATGTAGAGAAGATGGAAAAAATGGGCAGCACAATCGGCACAGACCTAGAGATGGGAGCAGGGAAAATGGAAAGGAAAGCAAGATAGAAGTGGATATATAAAATGAGGAAAAGTGCTGGATATCTCAGAGTTCATGTCACTTAGAAGAAGTGAAAAAAACACTAGGGCTGATCTTGGTGCTGATTACACAGGTATGTAAATAGGTAAAATGTGTTGGCCTGTACCCATATTATTTGTACACTGTGTTACATGTGTGTTATATCTTAGTGTTTAAAAATACATCAAGCTCCAGCTGTGAGCTCAGATTTTGAAGGGTGAAAGGTCCTTGGTAATTACAAAGGGGAGTCAAGGTGAATCCATTTACACTAATGGGGAGCAAAGTATAAACAAACAAACAAACAAAAACCCCATAAGATAAAACTATGACTTTCCAAAAAAAGAAGTACCAATTGGCAATTCTTTTTCTTTCTTTTACCTCAGGATTAGCTTTCATCTTAATCATCAAGATTATAAATATAAATAATTGATATTTATATCAATTATATAAGTATATCCAAATGGTGATATTTATACCAATATAAATTTAAAATTCTGATTTAAAGCTTCAAAATACTTCAAGCAATATAATTTAAAGGTATTTATTTTAGATCCAGACTAGAAAATACTGAAGATTCTCATGGATAAAGAAATTACAGAAGGATTTAAGATGATAGCAAAGTAAAAGCTACAATAACCTCCTCCAAGACCAAATTGGAATTACAACTATATTATAGAAAAATCATGCTGAATAAACAACTAAAGACTAGCTGGAGAGAAGACTTATAACCAAGGACTTACAGAAGAAACCACATCACCACACTGAGACTACCACTTACACTGGGCCCTGGAGGGTACAGTGGACCTGAGCTGTGTGAGGAGACCTGGGGTTGGTGATTCTGGGGAGAGAGCTGAAGGGGCAGCTGCCTGAATCCCTGTGCTCAGTCATTCCCCCTACTGAAGAAGCCAATTTTCCCAGGTAGAGCTCTCCCCTCCATGCAGCATTCAGCCTGGGGGGAAACAAGAGCTTCTACTACAGAAATCCCTCTTGCCCTACTCTGTGGAGTCCAAGTTCTGCTGAGGAGTACAGCCAGTGCTCTTTCAGTTAATAAGCCTAACAGGCAGCCTATAGGCAGAGGCAGATCTCTGTGTGTTTGAGATACTAGCTGACCCTTCCCTGGGCTCAGTGCTGGTAAAAGCTGGCCTTGGTGTGCACCTTGGTCCTTTCAGTCCACACACAGGCTCAGCAGAGGGAGCCATAAACCATGGACCTCTGATACTTTCAAGCTGGTTGCCCAGGGCCAGTCAAAGACAGTGTTGGGCATAGGTCTGCACCAGAGTCTTTGCAGATCTACCTAATATAGAAACAAACACAAAGAGTCATACAAAATGGGAAAACAAAGAAATGGGCCCCATAAGAAAGAACAAGAGAATTCTCCAGGAGAAGAGATAAATGAAATGAAGACAAGCAATTTATCAGATATAGAGTTCAAAGTAATGATGCTTAACAGCATGAAAAACAACATAGAAATGATAACAAAAAGGACCAGCCAGAAATAAAGAATATAATATCTAAAATAAATAATACACTGGAAGGAAAAAATAGTAGGTTAGATGAAGCAGAGGACTGAAACAGCATTTTGGAAGACAAGGTAGAAAAAAATGCCCAATCAGAGCAGCAAAGAGGAAAAAGAATTTAAAAAATTTGAGGATACTTTAATGGACATTTGGGACAATAATAAGTATAATAACATCCACATCATACGAATATCAGAAAAAGAAGACAGAGAGCAAGGGACCAAGAATCTATTTGAAGAAATAATGACTGAAAATTTCCCTAACCTACTAAAGGAAAAAAGACACACAAGTCCAGGAAGCACAGAGAGTAGCAAAAAGATGGATCAAAGAGGCCCACACCAAGACACATCTTAATTAAAATGGCAATATTTACAGACAAGGAGAGAATCTTATATGCTGCAAGACAAAAACAGTTAGTTACCTACAAGGGAGCTCCCATAAGACTGTCAGCTGGTTCCTCAATAGAAATATTTCAGGCCATAAGGGATTGGCATGCAATATTCAAGGAGATGGAAAGCAAGGACCTACAACCAAGGCTGCTGCACCCAGCAAGGCTATGATTTAAAATTGAAGAACAAATAAAGAGCTTCCCAGACAAAAGAAAGCTAAAGGAGTTTGTTCCCAACAAACCAGTATTACAACAAATGTTAAAGGCTTGCTTTACAAAGAAGAAGGAAAGAAACAGACGAACACAGTTAAAAGACTAATATGGCAATAAATACATATCTATCAATTATCACTTTAAATATACATGGCTCAAACGCTCCAGTTATAGTACATAGGGTAACTAAATGGATAAGAAAGCAAGACCCATATATATGCTGTCTTCAAGAGACCCACCTCAGACCGAAAGACACACAAAGACTAAAAATAAAGGGATGGAAAAATATAGCATGCAAATAGAAAGGAAAAAAGCTGGGACAGTAATATTTATATGTGAGAAAATAGACTTTAACATAACAGCTATAATGAGAGACAAAGAAGGACACTACATAATGATAAAAGAACAATCCAACAAGAGGATATAAACCTATAAACACATATGCACCCAGCATAGGAGAACCTACATATATAAAGTGTGTCTAATGTACATAAAGGGAGAGAGTGACAGAAATACAGTCATAGTAGGGGATTTTAACACCAATTGACATCAATGGATAGATCTTCCAGACAGAAAATCAACAAGGAAATTGTGTGCTTAAAATACACTCTCGAAAGGAATTTAATTGATATCTTCAGAGCACTGCACCTCAGAGCAGCAGAATGTACAGTCTTTTCCAGTGCACATGGAATTTTTTTCTGAAATAGACCACATATTAGGACACAAAAAAATTCTCAGTATGTTTAAGAAGAATTGAAATCATATCAAGCATTTTATCTGACCATAATGCTATGAAAATAGAAATCGACCACAAGAAGAACACAAAAAACACACAAAGATATGGAAGCTAAATAATGTTATAAAACAATTAATGGGTCAACAATGAGATCAAGGAAGAAATTAAAGGATACCTGGAAACAAATGAAAATGAGGACACAACAATTCAAAATCTGTGGGACACTGGGAAAGAAATTCTAAGAGGGGAATTAATAGCACTACATGCCTATCTCAAAAAAACAAGAAAAAGCTCAAATAAACAATCTAACTTCACACTTAAAGGAACTTGAGAAAGAATAACAAACAAAGCCCAAAGTTAGTAGGAAGAAGGAAATGATAAAGATCAGAGCAGAAATAAATGAAATGGAACCTAAAAAAAAAAGATACAAAAAATCAATGAATCCAAGAGTTGGTTCTTTGGAAAGACAAACAGTATTGACAAATCTTTAACCAGATTCATCAAGAAAAAAAGATAGAAGACCCAAATAAATGAAATCAGTAAAGAAAGAGGAGAAGTAAGAACTAATGCCAAAGAAATGCACAGTATTGTGATAAAATATTACAAACAACTATATGCCAACAAACTGGACAATCTGGACAAAATGAATAAATCCCTAGAAACATATAATCTTTCAAAATCAGGGGAGAATCAGAGAATTTGAATAGATGTATTACACCTAGTGAAACTGAAGCAGTAATCAAAAAACTCCCAACCAAAAAAATTAAAAGAAAAAATACAACCCCTGCACCAGATGGCTTTACAGGTAAATTTTACCAAATATTCTAAGAACTAACACCTCTCATTCTCAAACTATTCCAAAAAAATTCAAGAGGAGGGAAGGCTCACAAGCTCATACTACAAGGCCATCATTATCCTAATTCCAAAACAAGATAAAAATACTACAAAAAAAAAAAGAAAAAATTATAGGCCAATATCTCTGTGAACATAGCTGCTAAAAATCCTCAATAAAATATTAGCAAACTGAATACAGAAATACATCAAAAAGATCATACACCATGATCAAGTGAGCCTTATTATGGGATGCAAGGTTGGTACAATATTTGTAAATCCATAAACATGATATATCACACAAACAAAATGAATGATAAAAACCACATATTCGTATCAATAGATGCAGAAAATCATTTGATAAAATCCAGCACCCATTTATGAAAAAAAAAAGTCTCAGCAAAGTGGGAATAGAAGGAATATACCTCAACATAATAAAGGCCATATATGACAAACTCACTGCCAGCACCATACTTAATGGCACAAAACTATAAGCATCCCCTTAGGAATGGTAACAAGACAGAGATGTCCAGTTTCACCACTCTTTTCAACACAGTACTGGAAGTCCTAGATGCAGCAATCAGACAGGAAGAAGAAATAAAAGGCATCCAAATTGTAATGGAAGAAGTAAACTGTCATTTACAGATGACATGATATTGTATATAGAGAACCCTAAAGATTCCGCCAAGAAACTCCTAGAACCAATACGTTAATTCAGTAAAGTGGCAGGATACAAACTTAAAATCCAGAAATCAGTTGCATTTTATATGCTAATAGTAAATTGTCAGAAAGAGAAATTAAGGAGAATCCAAATCACAATTGCTTCCAAAAGTATAAAATACCTATGAATAAATTTAACCAAGAATGTAAAGACCTGTACTGGGAAAATTGTAAGTCATTGAAGAAGATAAAAATAAGTGGGAGCATATACCATGTTCATGGGTAGGAAGAATTAACATCATTAAAATGTCCATATTATCCAAGGCAATCTATTGATTTAAAGCAATTTCTATCAAGATACCAAGGACATGTTTCACAGAACTAGAATAAATATTCCAAGTATGTAAATGGAAACACCAAAAAAATTGCAAATAGAAACAGTGATCCTGAAAAACAAGAACATAGTTTGAGGAATCACACTACCTAATATCAAATAATACTACAAGACCATAGTAATCAAAACAGCATAAAACAGACATATAGATCAGTGGAGCAGAATAGAGAACCCAGAAATAAATCTATGCCTTTTTAGTCAATTAATATTTGACAGAGGAGGCAAAAACATACAATGAACTAAAGATAATTTATTCAGTAGATGGTGTTGGGAAAATTGGACAGGTACACGTATAAAAATGAAAATAGACCCTCTTCTTATGCCACACACAAAAATAAATTCAGAATGGATTAAAGACCTAAATGTTAGACTTGAAACCATAAAAATGCAAGAAGAAAGCCTATGTAGTAAAATCCCAGACATTGCTCATAGCAATATTTTTTCTGATCTATTTCCTGAGGCAAGAGAAACAAAAGAAAAAATAAACAGATGGGACTATATCAAACTAAAAATTTTTTGCACAGCAAAGAAAACCATCAACAAAATAAAAAGATAACGCACTGAATGAGAGAACATATTTGCTGATACATCTGATAAGGGGATCATATCCAAAATTTATAAAGTACTTCTACAGCTCAACACCAAAAAAACAAACAATCCAATTAAGAAATGGGCAAAGGACCTGAGTAGAAGACATTTCTCCAAAGAGGACATGCAACTGGCCAACAGACATACAAAAAGATGCTTGACGTCACTAATCATCAGTGAAATGCAAATTGAAATCACAATAAGATATCACCTTACACATGACAGAATGGCTATCATCAATAAATCAACAAACAACAGAAGTGGAATCGCTGGATCATAAGGCAGTTACGTTTTTAATTTTTTGAGGAAACTCCATATTGCTTTCCACAGTGGCTACACCAATCTGCCTTCCCACCAACAGTGCAGAAGGGTTCCCTTTTCTCTAACTCTTCTTTTTAAAGAAAATGTTTACATATCTTTAGAGGTCAGGGTCAAATGTCTTCTCCTGAGTAATCTATAATGAAAAAACCCACTATTATTTTTTGTTTTTTGTGTGTGCACACATGCTTCTTATATACATACTGGGCCTAATTGTAGAATTTTTAATATGATTGTTTTGTTGAGGATATGGCTATATCTTTGTAGTTAAGGTGGGAAACTCCCCTAAAGGAGTGGGTATTCCTACTGTGAGTCATATAGGGCAGACATAAGCTCTCAGACAAGAAACCAGTCTTCTGTCTCTCAGACTCTTGGAAATAGAACTCCTTGGACTGAGCCATGCTTGAGTTTCCTGGTGACTGGGAAAAGACAGCATCTGCTTCTCAGAGGTAGACTTGGAGGTAAGTAAGGAGGCCTCGCTATCTGGAACCATAAATGCAAGATGAGAGATCCACTCATACAAACCAGATCAGCAGCCTTCAGACTATTTCAACACTCTGATCTGTCACAATCAGCTATGAGATGCATGGTAATTAGTGCCTTCCTAATAGTAAAGTACCATAGTGCAACATGATTTACTTTTTTATATAATTAGAGTAGAATCCGCATTATCTTAATAATACCTCCCTCATTCCCCTACATGATGATATGCTACCTTGAATGGAAGACAAATAAAGAGGAATCATACCTCAGGTAGCAGCAGACAAGTGCTCATTCATTACATGAGGAGGCCCTTGGGAGTGTGTCTGCCAACTTGCTTTCTCAGTGGAGAGGAAGGGTTGAGAACTGCTGTTCTAATTGTATACCACTGTATTTTCTTTCCCTGTGGTATCTGCACGTCTAGTAAAGACATGTACAAATGATCCCTCAATCTTTATGCTTCAGGGAATCGTTGGGGCCAGAGTGAAGGGAGGAGCAATGGCTCCTTGTAGTCATCATGGCTTTGGCAGCAGTGGTGACTACTTCCCCAAGGGAACAATGAGACCTGGAACACATTTGTGGGCTGTGGAGATTTGCTTCTCTCACAAGAAGATTTTCTCTCTACTGCCAAAATAAAGTGTTATTTTATTATGGAGAAGGCAGTTTTAACACTCCCAGGCAAATTAATTCATTCCCATCTGTTTTCCCATAGTTCTGAATGTGTGATTATACTCTAGATGCTGTCACTTTGCATTCTAATTATTTGTTTACATGACTGCCTCCCAGTATATTGAGAAGTCACAGCAAACATGGATGAGACCTTATATTGCTTTGATTTACTATTGCCTATCAGCACCATGCTTGAGGTTGAAATAAGCACTATCAACCCTTCATCAATGAGTCAAATGTGACCAAAAATATCATATTAAATTTAGGGTCTTTTTTGTTGTCTTGCTTTTTTAAATAATGATCTTAGTTTAGGACATTATTCCACATCTTTAACCATATGTAGTACATAAGGGGCACTCAAACATTTGTTAATTTATCATCTATGCCTTACCAAAATGCAAAATGTAACATAGGGAATACAGCAATGAGTCATACACAGAGTTATCTGAACCTCAGATTTGATAGCATCAGCACTTGACAAATTTATGCATGGCCTACTAAATAAAACTCGAGCTCTTCGATTTGGCATTTTTAGGATACTTCCTGTAATGTCTACACCACTGCATTCTACTCCCACCATGTATTTTATATGCTAGGTAATCTGGCCTAATATAAACCAGAGTCTCAGAGGTTTCTCTCCCAGTACCATTCTCTTTTCTGCCTTCCTACTCTCCCTAGATTATTTTACTCAGTTCCAAGTCTTTAAAACAAATTGTATATATGTACACTAATGACTCCTAATCTTCACTATGTCTTTTATGTTCAATTGCCTGTTCAACATCTCCACTTAGATAACTAAGCATCTCAAACACGACGTGGATAAAACATATTTCTAAATCCAGACCTTCTCCCTTACTGTCCCTAAGAAAGCATGCCTCCCCTAGCCTCCTTCAACTCAGATGCTGAAGGCAGAAAATTTAGGCATTTTCCATACTAGCTCTTTTTACCCCTTCACATCTTCCTCTCAAATGTAAATCATCAGCAAGTTCTGTTGGCTCATCCTCCAAAAATAACCCAATTCCATCTACATTTCTCCATTTCCACTACTCTCCTCTTCATTCTGAACTACTGCAAAATATCCTCTTAGCTGGTCTCCCCACTTCTGCCCTTACCCTTTGTGATCCATTTACTGAACAATTCGTAGAGTGTTCCTTTTTAAAACATAAAGTAATGTAATTGCCTGACTTTAGAAAACTCTGGTTTGGTTGGCAGAATAATGGTCCCCACAAAGATGTACTTATCCTAAATCCTTGAAAGTTGTTCATATGCTATGTTACATGGTAAGAGGGAAATTAAATAATCCTGGATTATCCAGCTGGCCCAATGTAATTTTTTAAATGTTGAAATCAGAAGCATAAGAGTCAGAATCGGAGTGACATAACATGGGAAAGATTTAACTGGCCATATCGGTCTTTGGAGATGGAAGGGGGGCATGAGCCAAGAAATGTACACAGACTCGAGAAGGCAAGGAAATAGATTTTCCCCTACAGCCTCTAGAGGGGATGTTGACACCTTAATTTTAGCCCAGGAAGACTCATTTCAGACTTCTAAGCTCCAGAACTGTGAGAGAATAAATTTATGTTGTTTTAAACTACTGAGTTTGTGGCAATTTGTGGTTCTTACAATAGCAGTAAGAACCTAATACCCCTTCCCAAGGCTTCTCATTGCATTGAAAATTAAATGCAAATTCCATACTGTACATTACAAACCCTATAAGAGCAACTTTTCAGTCTCATCACCAACCACTTTTCCCTGCCTTTTATGGGTTCCTCACAGAAGCAAAGCTTATTTCTGCTTTAAGGAATTTTCACTACTTCTTTGTCTTTAACATGCTCTTCCCCAAACTTCCATCACTGGCTTCTTGCTGCTCATGTCTCAGCTTGACTGCTCACCTTTCCTATAGACACTTTCCAGCCATCCAATCTGAAGTAACTCACAGTCATTCTTTATCACATCACTCTGTTTTATCCTCAGTATTCCCACTTACTATCTTTTGCTTTTCCCCCCTTATATATCTATCTATTTTTATCTGCTTCCCCAATCTCCTCTACAAGAATATAAGCTCCATGAAGCAGAATGTATAACTGTGATGACACATAGCTGTTGGTTCTCAAAGAGGCTCCCATGCACAGAGCACATGGAGAACCCAAGGAAAGAGGCAGGCTGCTCCAGACTGGTGGGTAGCAGTTTTAATAAACAAGGGTACTTACCCAACTTGTCTCGGGTGGCCACCATGTGAGTAGATCTCTACGCCTGCCTGCTAGAGCCTTCAAAGTTTGTGTAGAGGCCTTAACTCAGTTCAGTCATGTATTCACATGGTCTCACCAACACTGTCTCAAGGCTTCATCCTTGAAAAGAACTCCCATTGTGAGAACAGTGGGAAGAACATACATTCCAAGGACAGGGGAGGGAGTGAGGACTGGGTCCAGCTCATGTATCAACCAGGGGCAATGTCCTCCAGATGACTTCCTTCAACAATAGTATGCACTATAAAGTACTTATTGTATGAATGTATGAATACAATACATATTAACTTTTTTAATTAACTCTGAATTTCCTACTTTACTTAGTTTAAATATCTTCATCTCTTTGTATTATAATTTTTATGTTTTGTTTTCTTTGGTGAATCAATTCAATCCCAGGAGACAGAGACAACAAAACTAGTTAGTCCTGTTTACTAACTAGGACTAACAAGAAAGGCAATTCCCTTTCATAAAGAAACAAAAGCCAGTGGGGGATCCAACATGGCGGAGGAGTAAGTGAAAGCTACACTAACCTCCTCCCAGGATCAATCTGGAATTACAACTAAATTGTAGAGAAATCATTCTGAATAACCAACAGAACACTAGCTGGAGAGAAGCCTTACAATTATGGACAGACAGAAGAAAACCCTTTAGCACAATGTGACTGAGAGAGCTGACTGTGCTCCCATGGGTGGCCGCTGAAGTGCTAGGGGGATATTTCAGTGGCCGGGAGGTTCTGCCTGAGAAGTGTGGGGTCTAAACCCCAAGCTGGGCTTCCCAGCCTACAGCACCAGAGCCAGAAAGGAACCCAGATAATATCTAGCAGTGAAAAGGAGAAGGGGTCCTGTCATCTGGGGAGGGACAGCTGGAGATGCAGAGAGTCTTCTAAAGGGCCAAACCACAAAACTTCATTTGCAACCACTTACCCTGGGTGCCAGCAAAGTGAAGGCAGAGTGGGCTAGCGACGCTTGAGAAGAGTCTGGGGTTGGTGGCTTGGGTGAGAGAACTGAGGGAACAGCTGCCAGGACCCTTGTGCTGATCATTCCCCAAACTTCAGGAGCCATCTCTCTCGGGCAGAGCACTCTCCCGAATGGCATTAGCCTGAAGGGAAGCAATAGCCCCACCTACAGGAATTACTCAGCCCTGCCCTGTGGTCCCTAAGACTGACTGCTTACAGATTGATTACATTAACCACTGATTGGTTTAACAGCTGATTAGTTTAACATATAAGGTGGAAAATTTTAAAAAGTAGCCAAAATGGTAGGACAAAGAAATAGATCCCAAATGAAAAAACAAGAGAATTTTCAAGAAGAACTAGGTGAAAAGTAAGCAATTTATCAGATAGTTTAGAATAATGATTATAATGATACTCAACGGCATGAAAAAAGACATAGAAACCATACAAAGGAATCAGTCAGAAATAAAGAATTCAATATCTGAGATAAATAATACACTGGGATGAATAAACAGTAGGTTAGATGAAGCAGAGGATTGAAGCAGTGTTTTGGAAGACAAGGTAGGAAAAAAATCAGTCAGAGAAGCAAAGAGAAAAAGGATTTTAAAAATGAGGATAGTTAAGAAACACCTTGGACAACATGCAGTGTAACAATATCTTCATCCTGGGAATACCAGAAGGAGAAGAGAGTAAGAGATTGAGAGCCTATTTGAAGAAATAATAACCAAAAACTACCCTAATCTGGTGAAGAAAAAAGTCACACAAGTCCAGGAAGTTCAGAGAGTGCCAAAGAAGTTGGACCCAAAGAGGCCTACACCAAGACACATCATAATTAAAATGACAAGGCTTAAAGACAAGGAGAGAATCCTAACAGCCACAAGAGAAAACCAGGTAGTTACCTATGAAGGAGCATCAATTAGACTGTTACCTGATTAATCATCAGACATATTTCAGGCCAGAAGGGAGTGGCATGAAATATTCAAAGTGATGAAAAGCAAAGATCTACAACCAAGGCTGCTTTACGCAGCAAGGTTATCATTTAAAATCGAAGGAGAAATGAGGAGCTTCCTAGACAATAAAAGCCAGAGGAGTATGTTAACACCAAACTGGTGCTGCAACAAATGTTAAAGGACTTGCTTTAAGAAGAAGAAAAAGAGAAAGAAAAAAAAAAAGAAGAAAATAGTCTAACAATAAAATGGCACTACATACACATCTATCAATAATCACCTCAAATGTAAATGGTTTAAAGGCTCCAACCAAAAGACAGAGGGTAGTTGAATGGATAAGAAAACAAGACCCCTATATATGCTGCCTCCAAGAAACCCATCTCATATTGAAAGATACACACAGACTAAAAGTAAAGGGATGGAAAAAGATATTTCATGCAAATGGAAATTAAAAAAAGCTGTGGTAGCAGTACTTCTCTCTGACAAAATAGACTTTAAAACCAAGGCTACAGTAAGAGACAAAGAAAGACACTACATAATGATAAAGGGAACAATCCAACAAGAGGACATAACCATAGGAAACAATTATACACCCAACATAGGAGACTTAAATATGTAAAGCAAATCTTGATGGACATAAAAGGAGAGATCGACAGAAACACAGTCATAGTTGGGGATTTTAGCACCCCATTGACTTCAATGGATAGATCTTCCAGACAGAAAATCAACAAGGAGACAGCTGTTTTAAACAACACACTAGATCAAATGGCTTTAACTGATATCTTCAGAGCATTTCACCCCAAAGCAGCAGAATATACATACATTTTTTAAAAAGATTTTATTTATTTATTTTTAGAGAGAGGGGCAGGGAGCAAGAAAGGGAGAACATCAATGTATGGTTGCCTCTCGCGCACCCCCTACTGGAGACCTGGCCTGCATCCCAGGCGTGTGCCCTGACTGGGAATCGTGACCTTTTGGTTCACAAACCAGCACTCAATCCACTGAGCCACACCAGCCAGGGGAAATATACATACTTTTCAAGTGCATATAGAATGTTTTTTAGGAGAGACCACATGCTAGGACACAAAACAAGTCTCAATAAATTTAAGAAGATTGAAGTCATATCAAAGATCTTCTCTGAGCACAATGCTGTGAACCTAGAAATCAATCATAAGAAGAACATTGAAAAACACGCAAAGACATGGAAGCTCAATAACATGTTGTTAAACAATGAATGGATCAATGACAAGATCAAGGAAAAATCAAAAGATAACTTGAAGCAAATGAAAATGAGGACAAAACAATCCAAAATCTGAGGGAGACCAGGAAAGCAGTCCTAAGAGGGAAATTCATAGCAGTAGAGGCCTATCTCAAAAAATAAGAAAAAATTCAAATAAGCAATCTAACTTCACACTTAAAGAAACTGGAAAAGGAAAAACAAATAAAGCCCAATGTGAGTAGAAGGAAGGAAATAATTAAGATCAGACCAGAAATAAATGAAATAGAGTTTAAAAAATGATACAAAAGATCAATGAATCCAAGAGCTGGTTCTTTGGAAAGATAAGCAAGATTGACAAACCTCTAACCAAACTCATCAAGAAAAAAAAGAGAGAGGACCCAAATAAAATCAGAAATGAAAGAGGAGAAATAACAACTGACACCAAAGAGATACAAAGGATTGTAAGAAAATATTATGAATTATATAACAACAAACTGGACAACCTGGATAAAATGATTAATTCCTAGAAACATACAATCTTCCAAATCCAAATCAGGAAGAATCAGAGAATCTGAATAGACAGGTTACACCTAATGAAACTGAAGCAGTAATCAAGAAACTCCCAAGAAGCAAAAAACCCTATATAATAAAGGCCATATATGATAAACCCACTGTGAATATTCAACAAGCAAAAAAATATAAGCATTCCCCTTAAGATCGGGAACAGGACAGGGATGTCCGCTTTCACCTCTCATATTTAACATAGTACTGGAATCAGCAACAGCCACAGCAATCAGACAAGAAGAAGAAACAAAGACATCCAAATTGGAAAGGAAAAAGTAAAACTGTCTTTATTTGCAGATGACATGCTACTGTACATAGAGAATCCCAGAGACTCCACCAAGAAACTACTAGAACTGATAAACAAATTTGCAAAGTAGCAGGATACAAAGTAAATATTCAGAAATGAGTTGAATGTTTATATGCCAGTGAACTAACAGAAAGGGAAATTAAGAAAACGATCCCATTCACAATTGCTTCAAAAAGAATAAAATACTTAGGAGTAAACCTACCCAAGGATGTAAAAGACCTTTACTCAGAAAATTATAAGATACTGAAGAAGATAAAAATAAGTGGAAGCACATATCGTATTCATGGATAAGAAGAATTACCATCATTAAAATGTCCATACTACCCAAAGCAATCTATAGATTCAACACAATTCCTATCAAGATTCCAATGATGTACTTCACAGAACTAGAACAAAAATTTATACGGAACCACAAAAGGCGCCACAGAGCAACAGCGATTCTGAAAAAGAAGAACAAAGTTGGAGGAATCACACTACCTAATATCAAGCTATACCATGAGGCCACAGCAATCAAGACAGCATGGTACTGGCATAAAGACAGACACATAGATCAATGGGACAGAATAGAGAGCCCAGAAATAACCCCTCACCTGTACAGTCAATTTATATTTGACAGAGGAAGCAAGCACATACGATGGGCTAAAGATAGTTTATTCAATAAATGATACTGGGAAAATTGGACAGATATGTTCAGGGAAATGAAACTAGACCATCTTCTTACACCACACACAAGAATAAATTCAAAATGGATCAAAGACTTAAATATTATACTGGAAACCATAAAAATCCTGTAAGAAAACATAGGTAGCAAAATTTGGACATTGCTCAAAGAAATTTTTTATCGGATATATCCCCGCAAGCAAGGGAAACAAAAGAAAAAACAAATGGGACTTCATCAAACTAAAAATTTTTTACACAGCAAAGGAAATCATCAACAAAATAAAAAGGCAATCCACAGAATGGGAGAATATATTTGCCAATACATCTGATAAGGGGTTAATATGCAAAATTTAAAGTACTTACAAAACTCAGCACCAAAATAAAAAAAAAAATTAAAAAATGGGCACAGGACCTGAATAGACACTTCTCCAAAGAGGACATATGGATGGTCAGTAGACATATGAAAAGATGCTCAACATTACTTATCATCAGAGAACTGAAAATAAAAACCACAATGAGATACCATCTCACACCTGTCAGAATGGCTATCATCAATAAATCAAGAAACAACAAGTGCTGGTGAGGATGTGGAGAAATGAGAACCCTTTTGCACTGTTGGTGGGAATGCAGACTGGTGCAGCCACTGTGGAAAGCAATATGGAGACACCTCAAAAAATTGAAAATTGATCTTCCTTTTGACTCAGCAGTCTCACTTCTGAGAATATAGCTGAAAGAACCCAAAACACTAATTCAAAGAACATAAGCACCCTTATGTTCATTACAGCATTATTTACAATTGCCAAGATATGAAAGCAGCCCAAGTGTCCATCAGTAGATGAGTGGATAAAACAACTATAGGACATTTATACAATGGAATACTCCTCTGCTGTAAAAAAAAAAAAAGAGAGAGAGAGAGAGAAAATTTTACCCTTTGCAACAGTGTGGATGGACCTGCAGAACATTATGCTCACTGAAATAAGCCTGTCATAGAAATACAAATACTATGTGATATCACTCATATGTGAAATTTAACAAACTGGACTAACAAGCAAATCAGAGACACACTCATAGATGGAGAATAGATACAGCTAGTAGGGGCTGGAGTTTAGGGGGTAGAGGGATGGAACAAAAATGAAAAAAGGACTCATAAACATGGACAATAGTGTGGTGATTGCTGGGGGGAGGGGCATGTAGGGGTACTAAATGATAATGGAAAAAATTATAATAAAGATTATAAAAAAAGAAAGAAACAAAAGCCAAACCCTAATGTGGGAAAGAGTGTATTATCAAATTAGTATGATAGTTTTGAAGAAATGAGTCATTATATATTGATATTACTTACAGATATTTTTCCTTTAATACTCCCTTTAGAAGATAAGGACAAAAGAACATGTATGAAATAAAGGCAAATTGAGATTAAAGTCCAAAACTTTTTATTAAGCATAAAAATGTCTGGGAAATTTTTTTAAACATGATATCATGTAGAGATACGCACATATGTTGAACTAGTTCATCATAAAACCAGAGAGGGAACATGAGCAAACAAGCCTCTTTTGGTCTGACACTCTGATTGGCAGGTTAGGGCATCCAAGTGCACAAGCCTAAACTTATCGGCCTGTCATCTACACAGGTGGGTGGGGGACAGACATCAGCATGTTTGCAATAAACCTGGAACACCAAAGAGTTACTTGAGGTTACTACCACAATTGAGGGCAACAGGACAAAGTTGACTTATTTATCCCTGGGAGACAACTATATATAGACTAGTCCTATGAGTAGAAAAAGTAATGTAATTTGAGGGGCTCCAAACTATTCTCCCAGTCAAAATATTTCTTTTTTTTTTTTTTTTAATTTTTTTTATTGTTATGCAATTACAGTTGTATGCCTTTTCTCCCCATCCCTCTACCCCACCCCAGGTGAACCCACCTCCTTCCCCCCTCTCCACCCTCCCCCTTGGTTTTGTCCATGTGTCCTTTATAGTAGTTCCTGTAATACCCTCTTCCCACTATCCCCGCCCCCACCCCCCACCCCCGCCCTGGCTATTGTTAGATTGTTCTTAACTTCAATGTCTCTGGTTATATTTTGTTTGCTTTTTTCTTCTATTGCTTATGTTCCAGTTAAAGGTGAGATCATATGGTACTTGTCCCTCACTTCCTGGCTTATTTCACTTAGCATAATGCTCTCCAGTTTCATCCATGCTGTTGCAAAGGGTATAAGCTCCTTCTTTCTCTCTGCTGCGTAGAATTCCATTGTGTAAATATACCATAGTTTTGGGATCCACTCGTTTGCTGATGGGCACTTCGGTTGCTTCCAGTACTTGGCTATTGTAAATTGTGCTGCTATGAACATTGGGGTGCACAGATTCTTTTGGATTGGTGTTTCAGTGTTCTTAGGGTATAATCCCAGCAGCGGAATTACTGGGTCAAAGGGCAGTTCCATTTTTAGTTTTCTGAGGAAATTCCATATTGTTTTCCACAGTGGCCTCACCAGTCTGCATTCCCACCAACAGTGCACAAGGGTTCCCTTTTCTCCACATCCTCTCCAACATTTGTTTGTGGATTTGTTTATGTTGGCCATTCTGACTGGTGTGAGATGATACCTCATTGTGGTTTTAATTTGCATCTCTCTGATGGCTAGTGATGCTGAGCATCTTTTCATATGTCTCTGGGCCCTCTGTATGTCTTCCTCTATAGTAACAACATACTCCGCCCTTAGAATGTTGAGACAAACATGTTGAATAGATATTATTTTTCTTGCCAAATGAGCAAGTACGAGCATGACTGATGACTCAAGTGTTATTCATGTACTCAAAAATGCAATGTGTTATGCTTCCATATTAAAGAAAATGACTTAGGTTGTGCTTTGAGTGGCAGCCCATGTTCCACATGATGACCACGAGGGCACGGCTCCAATGGGCATCCCCAGGACCTACTGCAATGCCTGGCACCAGCTGACATGCTCAAAAACCACTTTGAGAAAGAAAGGCAGGAAGGGAGAAGAACAAGGAGAAAAAAATCAAGATTAAGGTCTTGAAAGTCCAAGGGTTAAAATGGAAATAATTCACTTGGAAGGTGTGACTCCTTATCTCAGTAGCACAAATCAGTTCAACAGCTATTTTGCCAGCTATTCAGCAGAAAGAAGCCCAAAGGAATGAACCACAAATGTAGGGAGCTATTACTCTCACACACACCAAAGGCCAGATAACACCCCAAACGTGAGTCCCCTAGAAAGCCAGGGGCGAGATCATATGGTATTCGTCCCTCACCTTCTGGCTTATTTCACTTAGCATAATGCTTTCCAGTTCCATCCATGATGTTGCAAAGGGCATAAGCTCCTTCTTTCTCTCTGCTGCATAGAATCAACAGAAGAAAAAAGCAAACAAAATATAACCAGAGACATTGAAGTTCAGAACAATCTAACAATAGCCAGGGAGAAGTGGGGAGGGGATAGTGGGGAAAGGGGATTACAGGAACTACTATAAAGGACACATGGACAAAGTCAAGGGGGAGGGTGGAGGTGGGGGAGGGAGGGGAGTTCGGCTGTGGTGGGGTGGAGGGGTAGGGAGAAAAGGCATACAACTGTAATTGAATAACAATAAAAATTTAAAAAAAAAGAAAGAAAGAAAGCCAGGGGCAGCTGGAGGAGCCTAGGCTGTTCAAGAAGCAGAACTAAAAGTGGGAGGGAGGAGGGCCCTGAAACAAGTTCCCTTCTCAGTTTTATTTTGACTCCCCTAGGAGTGTGACTCTCCAAAGAATGTATTACTTACGCCATCTCTTAGTCTTACATTGTGACAAGAAACAAATGTTAAGACTGAAATTTCTCATGACAGGAATTCTTGCAGAGGCAAGCTATAAGCACCAGAGATGAAATCTTTGCCATAATTTCCTCATCAGCCTGAGGGTTGTCCTCCTCCTGCCCTCCTATAAAGTGATTTATTGTCCTTCCTGTCATCCCCAGGAAAGTATATACTGATTTTAGTTCCTCGCAGTGTGGGAAATGATATGGTGTAACACTCAGTAAAAAGAATTGCATAGGCATAATCCTTGCTTCTTAGAAATTCATCTAATGTAGGCTATTAAGAAGGAAAGAACATTGTACAGGATATTTATACTGCATTCAATATAATTGACATAGTAAACTAAACAAAACTTCATTCTCCACAATGCTTCCCACTTTCTCATGTGTTGTCTATTTAACTAACTTCATGGTTAAATATGCAGCCCTTTGCTTACAGGGAAATTTTAACTTTTGAGGTACAAATACTTCTCTCCTCCTGAAAAAATATACACCAAGAAAATAACTTTTCTTTGTTTGAAGACTGACAGGAGGAACAATGAAGCTCTAAATGTATTATCTATGAATGTATATATGTACTTACATCTGAAAAGTAAGTATTCTGGGTAACCAGATTTAAAAGATTAGCTCATAAAGGACAAAACTCAGTTACATAATCCAAATGTATTTATTTATCATGCACCATTCAATTAGTACTTACTGAGCATTCTATTATACATGAGGCACTGACTAAGCATTTGTGGCCTATGAATGAAGCCAGACAAGAGGAAGAAGATATTAAACAAAATCATTACAATTTAATAATGTTTAATTGGATTTAAATGTAATTCATCTAATAATCCAAGGTTAATTTTATCGGAAGTTCTACATTCCAAATAGAGATGTTAGACCCCTGAGCAGGATTGCAGAAAGTAGTCTAAAAACGGATCTTGTGGCTTTAGCTCATTATTGTCCTCAAGGGGAGTCTTGGGAACCAGTCAGAGTTTGGAGAATTAGAAGACAGATGTTCTCTAGACAGATATACTGAAGGCTATGGGCTTTCCCCTAGGCCCACACATTGAGGTGAGGAGAGGGCTTGCCTCCCCCTTACTCTACTAAGACAGTTAAGAGAGGTTTCACTCAGAGAGCTTGACACAAGCACCCTGGACTCTGGGAAGACTGTAGAAGAAAAATCTGACTCACTCCTGAAAAGTCTAAAGATGAAAGGACTTGGCAAAGTGGTCCCGAAGCAGAGAAGCAGCAATAGAACCAGGGAGAAATGTACGTTCTTACTGTCTAGATATCCATTAGTTCTTCTTGTTTCTTGGAGGCTAAATATCTTACCCAGAGAAGGAGCTGAAAAGGATCCCTGTAAAAAAGAACTCCTGAACAACCTGAAAGTAACAGGACCCCAACACAGAGGCATTAGTCTGCCAGGAACCCAGGGACTGGGGGAAGCTGTAAGCAGACAGCTGAAGGAGAGACATTAATTTCCCTTGTTAAAAGAACTGCAGTCCACAGGTACTCAGAGAGAAGGTCTCTGAGAAACTCCCAAAAGTGGCCCTGCAACAGAGAATAAAAACTTCATAGTACTCTGACTTACCACAAAATGGAATTAGAATAAATTGTACAAACAAACTGATAAAAAGAACCCACATACCGGTAGTTTCTTTGTAAGCACACTGCAGGTGCCAGCAGTTCCGGTTCCTGCTTGTACAAGAAACAGCCATGACCACCACTTTGGGTGACGCAGATCACCCAGCTGCAGGGACTTGCCTGGCACTGACCAGCTCCACGATGCTGACATTAAAGATCCATATCAGGGCCAGCAAGGACACTGCCTGCGCGTCCACAGCCTCTCTCCCTGGTCTCTTTGTTCTCCTCGTCCCTCCCCCTCCTTAAAAACCCTCTGCCTGCACTGAGATGTGGAGGTGGACTTTGAGATGGGAGTCCCCATCTTCCAGGTTGCTGGCACCTGAATGAAACCACTTGTCTGTACGTCAGCACCTGCCCCTCAAGCACTGGCTTTCAAAATGGCAGGCAGCCGGACCCATGTTCAGGGAGAGCCCTTAAAAGAGCATCTGCAGTTGTGGGCCCACTATAGCCTCAAAGTGGAATGGTAACTGTGCCAACCACATAAATAAAACTCCTTTCCCCTAATCTACTCAGTGTGTGACCACGGGCGTCTCAGAAACATAATTGTCTGTGTAGAAGAAAGTGCCTAAGGACCGAGAGAAGAAGCTGACCAATCCTCTCCCTTTGGTAGGCCTCCCAGCCGGAGGCAAGCCCAAGCCAGGAGAGGAGGAAGCTGGAACTTCGTTGTTTTGGTTGTAATATTTCACTAACTGGCCTGGAGTGTGATTATCAGACCAGACTGAGCTTTTCATATCCCTCTCAAAAATGACTTCATTAATTATTAAGTGACCCCCAAATCTGCCTTAGATACTATTAAGGATTGGGAAGACAGGATCCATGGAGTTTAAAAGGAATGATGACAAATAGAGAAACTCTTAGCTTTGGACTTTATGGCCTACCATAGTCAAGAACTTCAGAGTTCTTAGAAAAAAATAACAGGGAGAACTAACGCAAGAAAGATGATCAGGGAAAGCTTTGCTGAAGAAGTACATATGAAGCTTTGATTAGACAAATAAATAGGAATTAGGCAGGTAAAAAAGTGGGGAGGGAAGTAGAGTGTTGGGAGTGGTCAGAAAAAGAGGAGAAAACTTTTGAAATCCTGTGAGAAGAAAGAGAATTGTTGTAGATACTGTGTCTCATAAATGACTCCAAAAGGTACTGGTATAAAACAACAATTTATTATCTTTTACAGTTGTGTAGGTTGATTGGGCACAACTGAGTGGTTCTTGATTGGAGTCTCATAGCGTTACAGCAGAGAGTAGCTGGGTTAGGGTCATCTGAAGGCTCAGCAGGGCCAGACACCCAACGTGGCTGATGTACCTGGCTGGAGGAGGATCTTGGCTGTCACCTGGGAGCTTAGCTTGGGATTTTAACTGTAGCTCCTACGAAGGGTCTCTCCATGTGGCCTGGGTTTCACAGCATGGCAGCTGGGTTATTGGACAGAGCATCCCACAAGTGAGTATTCTAAAAGCTAGTGTTCCAAGAGACTCAATCTGAAGCTGCATATAGCCTTATGTGACCTCATAGTATCACTTCAACCAAACTCTAATAGTCAAACCAATCACCAGCTTGCCTAGATTCAGGGGAAGAGGACAGAGAGCCCCCCTTTCAGTGGAAGAGTGATGAAAGAATTATAGAGCCACATTTTTAAACTACCGTAGGCATGGCCCACTGAAAAAACTCATAGGCCAGTGTGTCTAACGTATAGAAATTGCTGGTCAGAGTATAAGGCTTTTTAAAGAGCTTGCAAACTATCCTATGAGTAGTGGAACAAAATTAAAAGATTGTTGAGAAGTAAGTAATTGTCAGGAATAATGTAGATTATAAAAATTATTCATTGACCAAGAATCTAATTTTCTTTAAAAGATATAGTTATTTCATAGGTAATATTAATCAAGATAAACACTCTTTCAGTAATCAAGAGAGAATTGCATAAGGAGCAAAGTCCTTTGGGAACAGGGCCTGATTGAAAATATATGGTAAAATTTCCTATTGATGAAGTTGCCTCTTGATGAATATGCCTTTGAAATAAGAGGCACCTTCATTTTTATATCCTAAAGTACTCATGATTCCCTCCATGTATTAAACTTGTAACTTTATATAATAACACTTTGATTTCACTGTAGAACTTTACTTCATAGATTAAGTATAGACAGGGATACATTGACTTCATCAAACTTCTCCAATAGTGTTATACTGTATTTACTTCTGAATGTATCTTCTAACCAAGTCAACAAAAAGATTTAAATATTTTCTAGTATAAGCACTTACTATGAAAATGTGCAAAAATCACAAAAACCTAAGAGATTGAGTTTAACTGTACATGTGGCATCACAGTTGACATAGAACTGAACCCAATTCCTCTTCCAGCACAGGTGGGAGGAAACTACATCTACACATCTCAGTCACCTGGAAGAACCCAGCAGAGAGCTTTTCCTCCGCACTGTTAAACTTGAGCTCCTGTCAATCAATTCTAATTCTTTCCTAGAGAGAGCAGTTTCAAGTATATATTTTACAATGAGGCTTTCTAATAATTTCAAGGATTAACATTCTGAAACCTCTTATTTCCTGGGACTACTCTTTGCAAGGCAGTGTGGGAGATGTTAGGAGATACAAAGAATAGATAGACAGTAAGTTCTAGTAGTAAAGATGATATATACATATTAATCAGTTTTATATAAGGTAGAAAGTGTATACTTTACAATGGGGCTTTCTAATAATTTAAGGATTAACATTACGAAACCTCTCTCTGATTTCCTGAGACTACTTTGGCAAGGCAATATGGGAGATGTTAGGAGATGCATAGACTCGATAGGCAATTAAGTTCTAGTAGGGAAGAAGATATGCATATTAATTGGTGTTATATAAGGTAGAAAGTGATAAAAGCCACAAAAGTTTACTCAGCATGCTAAAAGGAATTCTAAAGAGTAAGATATTTGAAATCAGCTTTAAATTATTCTTTTGGTAAAGAAATAGTTGTGACTCTTTAAACTAATTTCAGTGAAGTGGTATGGGCAGGATTCGAATATGTGGAAAACCGTATTCCAGTAATAAAGAAGGCAACAAAAAGCATGGATTTAAGAAAGTGCAAACAGGATACAATTAACAGTGAGTCTTACTAAAAAGCAGGGGAACAGAAGATGTTGCAAAGATAGAACCAGCTAATGCCAGAGCTTGGGTGTGAGACTAAATTTACACTATTCTAGATTGCTTTTAAAAGCAATGGGTAGTCTTTGGAAGTTTTTTAATAAAAGCCTGTTGTGATCAAATTTATGTATAAAAAGGATTACAGGAGAAAGAGCTGGTGACAAGGAATCCAGCAAAGTGGCTACTGTCATCATTTAGTAGCCTGAACCAGTAGAAAACAAGAGTTTTAGAAAGAGAGGCATTATGAGAGTAGAATCTAGAAGTCTTGATAAGTTATCGAACATATAAGGAAAGGGACCAGGACGAGTCAAAGATGATGTCACCACTGAAAGTAGCTGATGGGAGAAACATGAAGAAAATGGGAATTGGAGAAATTACGAGAAGAAAGATAAGTTTACATTTGACCATATTAAATTTGGGGTGCCATGAGAATATTCAAATGGAGCTGTCTTGGGGAAGTTAGAAATTTAGACATAAGTTTAGGAGAGAAGACAGGGCAGGGGATTTGAAATTATCTGCACATCAATAATAGCATTTATTGAAAGCTTAAGATGTGCTGAACACAGTGCTAAGTGCTTTAAGAGTGTTATCTCATTTAAGTCTCACAACAAACATAAACCTTGAATATTATTATCCCACCGAGACCTACAGAAGTGATATAACTTATCCAAACTTTCTCAACCAGTAAAAGGAGGAGCTGGGATTACAAGCAGATATGTCTAAATCTAAAGCAGATCCCTTGATGTGAAAATCCAGAATTAACTCAAGAGTAGCTCTGCTTTTTCACCTTGAATGGCAACTAGTACAATTCTCCATTCTGTGGTGGAGGAGAGGGAGAGGACACAGCACCCTCCACTCAAAGACTCAAAGCCTTTTCCTCCCTTTCCTTCCTCCAATCATCTTACTTCAAATGAGGAGGGATGGGGAGCACTGTCTGGAGTGTAGCTGAGTAGCTAAAATAATAAAATGGGGTTTGCCTAATTCCAAAACCAACAAAGGAAGAAAATTATAGGCCGATATCCCTAATGAGCATATATGCTAGAATTCTCAACAAAAATATTAGTAAAGCAAATACAGCAATACACCAAAAAGATCATACACCATAATCAAGTGGGATTTACTCCAGATTTGCAAGGTTGGAACAATATCCACAAATCAATAAATGTGATACATTACATAAATAAAGTGAAGGATAAAAATCACATATTCATATCAACAGATGCAGAAAAGGCATTTGATAAAATCCTGCACCTATTTATGAAAAAGAAAACAACAACAAAAAACCCAAACCAAAACTCTCAGCAAGGTGGGAATAGAGGGAACATACCTCAGCATAATAAAGGTTATATATGAAAAACCTACAGCCAACATCATACTCAATGGGCAAAATCCAAAAGCGTTTCCCTTAAGATCAGGAACAAGACAGGGATGTCTACTTTCACCTCTCTTATTCAACATAAAAAGCATCAAAATTGGAAAGGAGAAAGTGAAACTGTTGTTATTTGCAGACAGCATGATATTGTGCATAGAAAACCCTATAGGGTGGAACCGAATCAACAAAACAACAAGCAAAATATAACCACAGACATTGAAATTAAAAACAAACCAACAGTAACCAGAGGAGAGGTGGGAGGGGATAATGGGGAGAAAAAGGGGGGGATGGTTTTCAGGCACACCTATAAAGTACACATGGACAAAACCAAAGGGGGATAGGATCAAGGGTGGGAAGTGGGGATAGTTGGGGTGGGGGGAATAGTAGGAGGGAAAAGGAGACAACTGTACTTGAACAACATTTTTTTTAAGTTTTAAAAAATTTTGAAAATGTTGATAAACAAAAAAAGAAAACCCTATAGGCTCTACCAGAAGACTACTAGACCTAATAAATAAATTTGGCAAAGTAGCAGGATACAAAATCAATACTCAGAAATCAATGGCATTTATATACACCAATAATGAACCATCAGAAAGAGAAATTTAGAAAACAATCCCACTTACTATTGCAACAACAACAAAAAAATAAGGTATCAAGGAATAAATTTAACCAAGGAGGTAAAAGACCTGTACTTGGAAAACTATAAGACACTGAAGAAAGAAACTGAGGAAGATACAAATAAGTGGAAGCATATACTGTGTTCATGGATTGGAAGAATTAACATCATTAAAATACCCAAAGTAATCTATAGATTCAGTGCAATTCCTATTAAAATACCAATGGCACATTTCACAGATCTAGAACAAATATTCCAAAAATTCTATGAAACCAAAACAGGCCTCAGATAGCCTCAGCAGCCTTGTGAAAGAAGAACAAAATTGGAGGGATCACAGTACCTGATACCAGACTATACTCAAAACAGTCTGCTACTGGCACAAGAACAGGCATATAGATCAATGGAACAGAACAAAGAGCCCAGAAATAAACCCATGCCTTTATGGTCAATTGATATTTGACAAAGGAGGCAAGAGCATACAATGAGTAAAGACAGTCTCCTCAATAAATGGTGTTGGGATAACTGGCATCGTATATGCAAAAAAAATGAAACTAGACCAACTTACACCACACTATACACCAAAATAAACTCAAAATGGGTAAAAGACTTAAATATAAGTCATGAAACCATAAAAATTCTAGGATAAAACATCGTCAGTAAAATGTCAGATATCTCCATATAGCAATATTTTTGCCAATACATCTCCTAGGGGTAGGGCAAGGGAAACAATGGGAAAAATAAACACATAGGACTACATCAAATTAAAAAGCTCACACAGCTAAAGAAACCACCAGCAAAATTAAAAAGGAACCACTGGGAGTATGGTATGGGAGACCATATTCACCAATAATATGTACATCTTATAAGGGTATAATCTCCAAAATATACAAAGAACTAATACAATTTAACACCAGTATAAAAAACAATTTAATTTTTTAAAAGTGGGTGAAGGATCTGAATAGATAGACACTTCTCCAAAGAGGTCATACAGATGGCCAACAGACATATGAAAAAATGCTCAACGTCACTTACCATCAGAGAAATGCAAATTAAAACCACTGTGAAATACCACCTCACAGCTGTCAGAATGGTTACCATCAATACGTCAACAAACAAGTGTTGGCAAGGATGTAGAGAAAAGAGAACCCTAGTTCACCTTTAGTGGGAATGCAGACTGGCTCAGTCACTGTGGAAAACAGTATGGACTATCCTCAAAAAATTAAAAATGGAACTCCCTTTTGACCCAGCAATTCTACTTCTGGGAATATATTCTAAGAATCCCAAAACACCAACACAATAAAATAGATGCACCCCTATGTTCATAGGATCATGAATTACAATAGGCAAGATCTGGAACAGTGTTAAGTGCCCATCAGTAAATGAGTGGATAAAAAAGCTGTGGTACCTTTACAGAATGGAATACTCTGCAACAGTAAAAAAAAAAAGAAAGAAAGAAAGAAAAAGAAACTTACCTTCCATGTGACAGCATGGAAGGACTTGGAGAATATTATGCTAAGTGAAATAAGCCAGTCAAAGAAAGACAAATACCATATGATCACACTTATATGTGGAATCTAATGAATAAACTAATGACCAAAATAGAAACAGAAGCACAGATGCACAAAACAGATTGATAGATGTTGGGGAGTTAGGAGGACTGGATGAAAGAAGGTGAAGGGATGAGCCAAAGGACATATATGAGCATGTATGACCCATGGACACGGACAATGACATACGGATTGCCTGAGGATGGGGAGGTGGGGGCTGAGTGGAGACGGGCTAAGGGAGAAAAAGCAAGGACAAATGTAATGGCATAAACAATAAAAGGCAAAAATGGGTTCAGCCACCTCTAAATGAGTCTTGGAAGTAGTTATAACCCCAATGTTTGAACTCTCTCTGGAATTTTTTAAGATAGTTTCTTATCTTTCATATCTTTGAATCCTCTTTTAAGTTCAGGGCAACAAGAAGATGCCTCTGTGCAACTTATTGTAAGTGCTCATGAATAATGCCCAGGGATTGAACTTATGGTGTGCCTGAAATCCGCCGCCCCAGACTCACAGGCACAGAGAACACACTGACAGTTGTCAGGGGATAAGTGGGTGAAAAAGATGAAGGGGAATTAGAGATATAAACTTCCAGTTATAAAATAAACTAGTCATGAGGATACAGCACAGGGAATACAGTCACTAACATTTTAATAATTTTGCATGGTGACAGATGGTTACTAGACTTATCACAGTGATCACATTGTAAGGCATATAAATGTTGAATCTCTCTGTTATACACCTGAAGCTAATATATTGTATGTCAACTATAATTTTTAAATAATTAACAATCTAAGTCAAATTGCATTGTATGTGGTAGTAGTTGATTTCAGTAGACTGAGAACAAGCCACAGGAATCCAAATTCCTCCCATCCCCTCAGTGGACCTGAATCCAATTTAAACAAGATAAAGACAGATTTTTGATGCAGTTAATCTTGAATCATCAACTGATACTTAGTGAAATCATCAAAATACTAAAAATCTCACACTTGTGCAGTCCTGTTTGAGAAAAAGGATAAAAACATAACCTTTAGCAAGGTTGGCTAAAAAGCCTGTGTAATTGAGCTGTTTTGAAATGAACCTTAGCAGGAAACTAGAGTCCCCCCAACAACTCAGACCAGCCCAGCTTTAATCCCTGCAGGCATGCAGCTACTCGATGGCCACCACAGCCTGACCCCACAGGCCAGGCAAAGGCCACTTCCTCGTGTGCTGTTAGCCTCTGATCCCAAACATGTATTGAGCTTTTATATTTCAGGATCTGCGTACCTTCTTATTTAACCCTCACAATAACTTACCAAGGCACATACTATTTTATCTTCATTTTGTAAGTCTGTTCTCAAGCATTTCTGGCTTGGGTAGAGGTTAATGCCGATCACTTACGTGTCTGTCCTTATTGGTTCCACCCAACAGTAAGGATGCAATGAACTGATAAACAGACAGGGATCAAAGTTTTCATTTTCTTTATGGAGGCCTCATCACACCAGCTACAGAATTCCTGAAGAGTACTGAATTAAAGTAATTTGGGATTGAAGCAAAAAAAAAAAAACAAGGCTTCCTATTTCCTCCTGCCAAATCTGAATCTTCGGACCAGCCACGGGGGCGTATTGGACCTGCAGGCAGACTCTTCACACACATCTCCAGACAAGTGTGGTGAATTGGCGCCCGCCTCAAGCAGCCAGTCATCTGCAGAAGGGCGTGCTTTGGAAGAACAGGAGGGAAATGGCTTCTAGAAAACAGGCACTGTGCCAGGTCTATTTACTTGACAGAGCCCACTGTCTCCTTCTAACAATCTGACTAGTAGAAAAAGAATCCTATTTCTTGCTTTAAACATACTTTTCTCAAGCATATTTTTCAAACATAGCTATCCCACTGGCATCATTTAGAAAGGTTAAAAAATTGCAGGGACCTGGCCACAGCCCAGACCAACTAAATCAGAATCTCTAGGGCAAACGTATTTGTTTAACACTCTCCAGGCAATTCCAATGTGTAGCCCAGGCTGAGAACTACAGCTTCATAGGCTGGATAACCTCATCCCCTCTTAATGCAGCCAGTCTTAACTAGCATTTTTTTGAGTTGCTACTTTAAGCTAATGAATTGGCACAATCCTCATCACAACTCTGTAGGGCAGGTATGAGAGCATTTCTCCTGTTGGAAGAGTGGGGCTTGGGAAGGCTAAGTGACCGATCTGGGACTGCAAACTTAGTATTCTGTCTCCAGAGCTGAATACTTAACCACCACACACTTTGTTGCTTTTTGTGGATGCCATGATCCCAGCAATCTCTCCGATCAGATAATACATTTCTTCTTTTGTAGAGAGGAGCAAGTGAGATTTGGAGAAACTGGCACAATTTATCCCAATACTCCCTCATTAAAGAGAAAGTGGAATTTAAGGAAGAGTAAGAGTCTACTAGAGATTTTTGGAAAATGTGTGGCAAGGAATAATAAATCCACAGTCAGAGGTGATTAAAACTGTTAAGCAGCTGAAGTCAAATAGCATAATCTATTTCCCAGAATCACTTTTAGTTTTGAACAGCCAGCCATCTTTGATAGCTTGAGACTGAAAATAAGGAAACTGGGACGACAAGGCTAAGGACTGTGAAGAAAGGTGCCAAGAGAGACATGGGAATAAAAGAATCAAAGCCCCCTGTGAACATACCAATGACAATACAAGCTGAGTGAAGAAAACCAAGAACAGAAGCCTAAAAAACTGGGAGGGACTGAACAGCTCTGCAGGAGAGGTAAGGTCATGATCACATTCTGAGACATTTGAGTCAGAAGGTGAAAGATGAGCCCTGACCGGTATAGCTCACTTGGTTGGGCATTGTCCAGCAAAGTGAAAGGTCACCAGTTGGATTCAGGTCAGGGCACATACCTAGGTTGCAGGTTCAGTCCCCAGTTGGGGTGTGTGCAGGAGGCACTTACGGAAGTCTCTCTCCCTCCCTTCCTCTCTCTCAGAAATGAAACAAAATCTTAAATAAAAAGGATGGAAGGTGATGCATTACCCAAAAACTCAAATATTTTAAAAGGTAGAAACAAAGAAAATTATCTTTCTCTTATTTCATATTTTTATAAACTCTGCAAATATAGATAGATGGGATCTTTATACAAGTTTGCTGAAAGTATGTCAATGTTAATGTCAAATAATGTATTAATTTTGCTAACAAAAATTTTAGCACTGAAGAGGAATTTTAATAACTCTTATGGTAACTTCTATATAGCAAATAATCATTCTAATTTACTCTTCTTACAATTTAGAATTGTCACATAATGAATTTGCAGGCCATTGCCATGTCATTTGATCCCAGGGAAAAAATGTATCTCATTACAACATTGTGTTGAATACCTACGTGCAACAGACAAAAGAATTCCTATCTATAGATGTTCTTCCTTGTTTTAATTTTCTTTTCAGGGTATGAATCATTATTTCCTAATGAGTACAGGTCTGAAAGGAGGACAAATGACTCCACCCATCTGTGCCAGGCAAAGCTGCATCCAGCTTGTGAAATAATTTGCATCTTCAGAATTGCACCCATTACCTGCTCCTTTAGCTGCGGGAAACTTCAGCAAGTGTTGCAGCTGGGAAATCAACTTAATTCAACCGATTGTTTTCATTTCTGATGAAAGCCAATATGAAGGTTAAATTTTAAAATGCCCTCACACTATGTACTTTATAGTCAACTGAAGATAACTGAGTCTATATAATAAGCTTTAACTGGTAGTCTACAATTTAGTATCTTTGGAATAGAAAAACAATCAAACTCTAAATTGATTTATTGCATGACCTTCTCATTCTCACTTCTGTGACTACATCAGTTCACCTATAAGTGACTTACAAAGTCCATCCTCCCCCCAGTACTCACACACACTAATACGTAGAGCAGGTAAAACTTTTACACATTAACATTAAATTCTTGAGACTCTGGTGTATCACGACATAGACAGTAGGCACAGTTAACTGCACAAATAAATTCTTCCAGAATTATTATGACTTTTTTATGGTATGTTAACTTTTACTGTTTTTATGGCTATCTTTAAGAAATTTTGAAATGAGTATTTTGCAAAAAAGGATATAGCAGATATTCATATCATTTACTCAGGTTAGGAACCGTAAATTAAGATTTTTTAAAACAGGCTTCTTACATTGCCATAAAGGTCATGTTCTGAAAAATCTGAAAATTCATTTTCTACTTTGGGAGTTACTTTCAAAGATTAGATGAAAAAGGATTAATAGAACTTTACCTGCCACTCATTTTTTGTATTAGTTTAAAAATGGTTAAATATCAATAATTCATATGATTCTACCTCTTTAGAATTGAGACAGCTGAAAAACTATAGTTTTAACATCAAATAAAACACCACAGACACAAAGAAAAATGTCTACACAGGAGAGGACGACCTTGGCTACACTGCAATGTGCTTCAAATACCGACTACAACACATATTGAGCACCAGGGCTCACGGTGCCAGCTTTCCATCTGAAAGGATGCTACCGGTGAGGCTATACGACAGAAGTGCAATTCTGACTGAGTTCCCACAGACTGCTGCTACAGTCACAGGCAGCTCCGGAGGGATAAGAGGCAGGGAGGGACCACTGTTTAAAATAATTCCCAATACAAAACTGCCCTGTTCAATAATTTCAAAATGCCATTCCCAGGAGTGTTTTGTGTTTGTTCGTTTAGCTTTTCTCTTGTCTACCTTCCACAGAAGGTGCTGAAGGGCAACGAAACTTCAAGAGTTAGACAGAAAACTGAGTAGCCAGCCGTTTCATAGGCAATAATCAGCTGCAGAGCAATACTAGCTTTGTTGGAAGTCAAAGCTTACTTGATTATTTCTTTAATGTAGAACACAAATATCCACAGCCATGACGGGAATTCAAGAGAAACCAGCCACATTAAGTATGAGAGAGATCACAAAACTACTTTGAAAACATAACTCAAAACTCTGAAACATAAGCAATAAAGAGTCTCTTATTTTCTAATGGGGGCAAGAGGTTACCACATTTCTGGGAAGATAAAGTAGAGACCCAAACACTAGACATAAAGAGAGGCTGACAAAGTAACAGTGCATTTCCACGGAGAACCACAGAGATACTCATTCAGATTCTTGTACTTTTTTATGCTAAGGTATTAAAATTTAAATCAACTGAGTCTCTTCTCATTTTTTATTTTATTTTTTTAAAAAGACAGATTTAGTGTATTGTAAGAAATTACTAAATTACATTTTAAAAAATCTGTCAAGTGCTACAGTAATGAAATAAATAAATAAATTTTTTAAAAGCTCAATGTTTATAGACATTTATCAAAAAATGACTGAATTAGAAGACATTAAATAATGTTGATACACACCAGGAAGGGATTTAGGCAAGGAAAGGCACATCATTTCACCACAAGAAATAAAGACCACAGTTAGAAGTTAATGACCAGCCTGGCTGTAGTAGTTTTCCTAACTCCAGAGGGTCTTTGTGGTGGGACGTTCTTTATGGTACTCAGCTGAAATACAGACAGCAGTTGTCTCCAACAACTGCTTTCTACTCGGTGACCCCCGTGTACTATTAAAAAGAAAGCACTCTGAATAAGCCTGGTGTGTTAAGGGGGGAAGGAACAAAAATCCAAAATGGTTTGGTGGTACTAAAAATCCTACTGAGTTATTTAGGGGAGTTTAAAAAATAAAATAAAATAAGGTTAATCTTCTTGTCTGGCTGAACTGGAATTCCTGCTATTACAAAGTTAAAATTTCAAGTAAATACTATGTTTTCCACTTCCTTTCTTGTAGACAGATATGGTGTAAACAGCTGCCATATTTCATCTCAGTGACACTATATGACAATATGTAGGGAAAAGAATTTTAGGTAATTTCCCTATTTTATGTACCTTAAGTCTTTGAGAACAATACTAATACTTCTGGCTGACTCACTTTCTATAACAGTAAAATGTTGAAAATGATGAGGTTTCCCAATAAAAATAAAATTTCCAGCTGAGTGAACACAATTGATAACTTTACTGAAAAGTCTAACAGACAGCAGCAGACCCTGCTCTGGGCCAATTTCCCATTACCGGTTATCTTTAACACATTTGTGCCGAGTACCCGCCTGTCTCCTTCTGTCTGGGCTCTGACCCTAGATCAGTTTGTTTGAAATATGGAATCACTCCAAGTAGTGGATATAAATTTTAGTGTTTTTTAAAACTGTGTGAATAAATAAAGTGGATTTTCAAGATAAAATATCAGCCAAAAAAAAAAAAAGTTAAATTAAAACAGTTGGGAAGGGTGACAAGGGAAAGTATTACTCTTAAAAAAAAAAAGACTAAAAATGGCAATTGGAAAGCTGCGGGCTCCCCCTCACGCCACACGATACGCCTTCATTAAAGTGTATTCTTTCCGGTTGGTGTGAGCCGCCCAGATGAAGAGGGCAGAAGCCATGAACTGTAGGGGAGCTGAGACGCAGGCCAGGCAGAAGGACCATCCAAATTCCCCGGACACATTCTCAGGCAGCTTCAGTCTCTGGTGGAGGAGTTCAATTCCAGCAACGTAACAACTCACTGAGCCCAGTGTGCACAGACCTTGGAGGAAAATTTAGAAAACAAAACAAAACACAGGGAGGTAAGAGGATCATAAGTGTTCTTCAGGCAACGTGACAGGGCAGAAATATACGGATATGTAAGAATTACAACTCTTTGGTCTCTAGGGAGACAGAAGGGGGATAAAATGTTAAGTATGATGACAAGACCCACCTGCAAGGAGATGGAGAATGCCCGTGGCAATGGTGGGGTACAAGCTTCGGCAGATACAAGCACAGAGTCCAATCAAAGCCCCAAAGCACATCAAACCTAGACTCACAAAAGGTAACAGGAACTGGCAACGCCAAAGATCTGATTTTTAAAAAGAGGGAATAAAATTGTTACCATGATTCCAGACACTTTTTCCACAATGGCAATTTCTTTCATATTCTAATTAGATCTCTTCTCAAAAGTGAGAAAGGAATATTGAGGATTCTTTTCTAAAGTACACTGTTCAAAAGAATGTTAACTGTGTCCTGATAAAAGCAAAAGGACACTAACAGTTAACAATTACTGATCTCAGCAGGACAGGGCTTACTAGTGCCAGGCTCTGCTCTACAGACACTTCGTGTATCAATCCTCCCCGCATCCCTATGAAGCAGTACAGGCAGTACTTGAAGCACAACGTTCTGGCTCTACATACACACAAATCCAAGTCCTTATAGGATCTACAGCAGGAATAACAAGTCAATGAATGGTAATAAGAAACCTGTTGAAAGATACATAAAGCACGAAGTACAGGATCTGGTATATACTTGGCACTCAATAAATGGCAGTATTAATTATCATAAATTCCTTCAACCACATGGGAAGAAAGTCAATGACTTTACAAAGCATCCCATTCCATTTTTTAATTACTTTAATTATTAGCAATGTATTAATATCAACTCCAAACCAAATCTACCCTTTAATGCTAGTTCTACTTCTAGAACTACATAAAAGTCTTTTCTCTAACTTCCCTTCAAATTATTAGTATAAATAAACTTCTTCCTATGTATTTGCAACACAAAATTGAATACTTGCCATTAAGTCAATGTTTCATCTCATGATATGGTCACTCTTCCAGGAAAGCTCCAGTACGTCTCTGTAGATTGGAAACTAGGTCCAAATCTGAAGACAGTACATCCTGGGTAGCCTGACCCTCAAGGAATAGAATGTTCCTAAAAATGTTTTCATTAATTTTTGACACCTACACTTTTGTTACTACCACTTAAGCCGGGATTAACACTTGTGGCAGGCCTGACATTCAGCTGGGTCATATAGAGCTTGCAGTCAACCGTTTTCACACATTCCTATTTGCACTCAGGTAACTGAAGTGTTTAACTCAAATATGGGAATTTATTATATCCCTGTTAAACTTCTTCTTTAAATGGACTCACTAGTAACACGTTTTGAAGGGTCTGAATTTTGTCATCCAATGTGTTACTGTGCCTCTTTTAATCCCATATTTGCAATTTGGTAAGTGTGTCTCTCACTTCTCAAATATTTCATCAACAGATCAATACTGTTAGAGATGGTATTTCAAGTTGACACAATGTACTAACTCATCTTGTTCCAAAATCAGAGTTCAAAAAATAGAGCAAAATTATTTCCTATTTTTCCCCTTATTGTCCTGCTGATAACAAAGTACTCACAAGTCCGAAGAAGATCGATCCCAGCATTTTGATCTCCAGGAACAACAAACTTCTCCATGAACTGCTCACTGAGTGTGAAACTCATGCATCTTGTAACCACATCAAATGACTCTGGAACAGGAATAACAATGACTGCTTGCTGTTTTAATTATAAGCACTTAACAAAACTTTCTTTTCAGTAATTAAATAAAAAGTGATATAGAAAGATGTTCCCAGAGGAGACAGCAACGTCTTTGGTTCTGATATATAAAATCAACGCCCAATAGGTGCCAGTGGTTCTCAGTGGCAGGCTTAGGACATGGGCACAAGAAGGGGGGGGCAGGGAGTAGAAGCAGTAAAATGAATGAAAATAGGAAAGAGGAGGAGGGGATAAAAACCAATGTAAATAGGAATTTTGATCTTAGAAATCCTAGAGCAAGGGTCTCAAGCTCATTTTCACCAGGGATCACATCAGCCTCACGGTTGTCTTCAAATGGCTGAATGTAATTTTAGGACTGTATAAATGTAACTACTTCTTGACAGTTAAGTGAGGGCTCAGCGCTGCCGCTGGGTAGTGCCGGGCCAGATAAAACAAGGTGGGGGGCCGGATTTGGCCCACGGGCCTTGTGTTTGTCACCTGTGTCCTAGAGGCTCTACCTTCAAAATATATCTAGAACACCCGGCCACTGCTCAGTACTACCACCATGGTCTGAGTCACATTCATTTCTCACCTGAGTTAGTGCAAAAGCTTCCTAACCAGTCTCCTGGCTTCCACCAATGCCTGACACCTGTCTGTATTCAACATACCAGCCTAGGTGACCAGATCAGCTCACCTCTGCTTAACCCCACTCCCCAGAATGGATCCATCACATTGAGAGTAAAAACTGAAGTCCTCATCATGCCTGGAGAACGCTGCATGAGTTGTCCTACTACCAATCCCGGAGTGCACATGTCTCTGACAGTATCCCACTCTCCCTCCATTCCAGCCCAGTGGTTTCCTTGCTGGACCACTGACTATTTTAGGCAGGTTCCCAACATAAGGCCTTTGCAGTAGTTCTTCCTTCCAACCTAAATGATGCCCTCTGCCTCCACAATTACCTATTGGGCCAACATCTTCACCTATATCAAGTCTTTATGCCACTGGTAATTTCTTGTTGGAGCCTATTCTGCCTATACTACCGAATATCATAACTTATGCCCACCAACATCATTTGTATTTCCTATCTTGGTGTATTTTTTTCATAAAACATGTCATCTTCTAATATACTATATAATTATGTATTGTTTATACTGTTATGTTTATTGCCTGTTACCCTTTATTAGAATGTAAGTAGCTATCGCAGAGGTAAGAATTTTTATTTTTACTTTCCCTGATGTGTTCCAAGCTAGTAGGCCCTGGAGCATGACATACAATAGATAGTTGCTAAATGAAGGATAAATGGTTGCTCAGACTCAGATATTAAGTACTCCTGTATTCGCACAAATAGACCTAACCATCTTACAATAAATTTTAACCAACTCTCCCCTCTTCCAAACTACTTTCTTTTTTCCATTTGAATCACGACTACCATTCTTTTGATGTATAGCAACTCAAGCCTGGTGAGCTGAGAGAAGTAGTCACGAATAATAACAAAATGGAAGGCTGTTCCTTACAAAGGGCTCTAAAGTTTCCATTTTAATAACTGGAAATTAAAATTTTTAAATGTTAAGAATGCTTGCAAAATAAACCTGAGAGATAATTTATTATTTTTTCTTCTGTACTCACATTTTTGACCTATAAACTCTATCAAGATTGTTGTAAAACAACTTCAAATATGCACAGATTTAAATGTAGAGTTGATCAAATTATATCCTCTCAGATTTAGAGAGCAAATGATAATATCTACTAAAACACAGTTAACACATGAAAGGACTATCAACTCATATTTGTTGACTTGATTTTGGATACTAGTCCCTTTTACCAGTTACCAAGTACTTAAAATCTTTCAACATACTTTTCCAATTATTTCCTCATGACATGTGACATACTAAAAAGGCTTTTAAAGAACAGGAAAAGAGGCACAAAGATTTAAAATGTCTCTTCCATGATAAGGAGGACAGTTACTCATCCAGCCAATATTTATGAGCACAACAGTAAGCCACGGAAGACAGAGGGGAGAGAAGGCGCTATGGAAAGAGGAGACATGCAGGATTTATTTCTCTGAGGGGAGAAAGAACTCACAAACCTGCTTAAACGTAAGTGGGCCATCATCATATCACTGTGTCTATTGTTGAATAGGTAAGGGAGACAGAGTTAGAAAGAGAAATACCTGTCCTTTCTTGGTTATTCCACTCTACGTTTTGGGGTACAGTGATACACCGTCTCCACAGTCCCACTGTGCCATTATAGCGAAAAAGTACATCATTGTAAGTCTTTTCATCTGCCTCATCACTAGCGAAGTTGACCCAGATGCTTTTGTTCAAATCACTGGAATTTTCTTGAACTGGACTTCGATATTCATACCAGAAGTCTGTGCCAATTGAGGCTGCCATGTAGATGGTGGAGATGAGGCTAAGCACACAAGCTATTACAAATGCTGTAGCAAAACGGTTATCCATTCTGGCATTCAGACTGCTCTGTATAAAAATTGAAGAAAAGTTAGACTCAATCAAGGACAAAGATTATTTTGAAAGAAATTAGTCACCCGTTAGTCCCCATTCTTTGGCTCTTTAAAGTAACGTCTAATCATTACGTTTTTTTAATAGCATGGTTTTAGTTAAGTTCAAAACAAAAGTCATTATCATGTAAGTACTTATTGAAGGTTCACATACCCAGGATGCTACGGAGACAGAGGTCTTGTTCTCTAGTCTATCACCTGCACACTAAAACAGACAACACTGAAAAGGACATACACATTACAGATACAAACAACAGACAAGCCCGCAGTCAGCAATGTACCATGCATGAATTTTAATTACAGACAGGATATTCATACAAGCTGCAGAGCATGAAGAATTCCGGGTCTGAGTGTGAAAAGGGCATAGGAAAAGGAAGGAGAGGAAGTTCACTCCTCCCAGTTTACTCTGAAGAGGGAAACCCATACACAAGGTTTAGAGTCTGGGAGACTGAGTTCAAGACATTTGTGAACTTTAAGAGTTGTTGCTGGCACACAGAAGAGAACACAACACCACATAATGCTAGATGCCAATCTGCCCCTAATCCAGTAAAGCTAAGCGAAGCTCCTTTACACTGCCAAATTCTCCCCTCCTACCAACTCTCCCCATTCCTTGTAATTTTGAACCTCCTCATCTGCAAACTAAATGCTGTCGCCTCAACCTTAAAGAAAACTTTGAATTAAACAAAATATGAACACTCCCAAGGCGTGGACACGAGCTCAATGGCAGTAGTAAAAGGCCGCAATAAAATGACTCAAGGCGTAACCAGCTGAGTCAAATACTGCAAATGTATTCCATGACCGCACCAAACACCTTACAAAGCAGCACGAAAACAGGCTCGCAAACTGGGGTTGCAGAGTTTGGAAGATGGGGAGTGACTCAAGAGAGCTCAGGGCAATTACAGCAATTAACGACAGCTCTCTAAGTTGGGTTTAGGTTTCTATTCTCATCAACCCTCTTTCAGCCTGGTACTCTCTCAAATGACCTTAACAGGTTCCGGCCTCGGGAGCGGCGGTTCTCCCAAGTCGGACATCTGGCGCTGTCACCCCGTGGGGCGCACCGTGGGGCACAGGGAGGCGGACGCCGGTCGGAGCTGGGGCGGGGAAGCCTGGCGCTAACCCCGGCCCGGGGCCCCAGGGACCCGACCAGGCCCCTCCCCAGGCCACTGGGCCGAGGGACAACCCCACCGTAACCTCGCCTCTCAGACCCGCCCACCGCAGCCGCGCACTGGCAGGAGACCCTTGAACCGCTGGAAACGCCCAACGGCTATGCGACCCCCGCCCAGCGTCGCCGGTCCCTCTCACTCACCGCCCATCCTCCTACTCCGCCAGCTTCACCCTCAAGCTCAGACCACAGCACCCTACTCTCCCTGCACCTCCTCTGACGCACTTCCCTGCAGATCCCGCCCCCTCCATAACTCCCGCGCCTCCGCCTCCACCCCAGGCCTGCCCACGACTTGGGGCCGAGGGGGCTTCTGGGAGTTGTAGGAGCCACAGAGGGGAAGCTGAGGGAGCAGGCGGAAGGCATTTCTGGAGCCACGCGCAGCGCCTTGTGGGGGCTGTAGTTCAGCTCCAGAAGGAAAGCCCGCATGCTTAACAGAGGCACGAGCTGATGGATTCTTATATTTTAGAAAGGAAGGGACTGTGGGCCACAGATTACGGCGAATTGTCTCCGTTCTCCGCTGGTCATTGATTGTGATCTATATAACTCAAGTTTTACAGTTTGAAAGAGGAAGGCCCTACCTCAATTCAAAGACAAGAAAACTGAGCTCAGGGTGAATAACTGACTTACCAAACTTTACTATTGGGGAGACCTGACTTGTGACATTAAACAATTTACTTAACTTCTTTACGTTTCCGTTTTATTTTATCCAAAATGTGGATGTTGATAATAGCCCCTATTCCTAGTGGTCATTGTAAAGATTAAATGAGAAAAAAAAAATACATATTAAATGCCCAGCACAGGGCCTGAGGTATAGTAAACAATTATTAAATTGTTAGTATTTGAAAATATTTGTTGACTATCTAAAATATTTAAGTAAGGTCAACTATTAAAAGCTCCTGATTCCCTTGGAGGGTGGAAATAAGGTATTTATAGAGGTGGGTGTCTCCGCTCACTTCAGGTTTCACGAATCTGTGGACTAACTGCGAAATGACAAGGAAAGACTTACCTGGACCAGATCTCAGGCATCCTTGTTTAGCTCTGCTCAAGCATTCATAAGTCTTCATGATCTGGGATGCCTGTTTCTTGGGAGACCTGCAAAGAAGGGTGTTGCTTTCATCCATCAAGTCTGCAGAATGCCTAGAAAGCACGCGAGACACATTTCACTCACCAAATTAGGACGGACCTACAAGTGTCTGCACGTCTGAGGCTGTGACCATCCTACCTACTCAGCACAGAGGACTTGCCCTGCCTCATCACACACAGTACCACCAAGCACACAACTGTATGTCTGATTTATCTCTGCATCTTGGATGTTTTCTATTTTATCTTTGTATTTGCTTGTTGTATGGGTAGGCAATAGAAATCCTTCATATTTAAAATAATGGAGTTAAATTTCTGCTTCCATTTGTTAATCTGCTGTTTGGGGAACTGTAGTTGGCCTGAAGTATTTTCACAAAATGTTAAAGATAACTTAGTGCAACCATGTACAGATTATGCAATTTATATTTAAAAGCAAAATGGAACTAGACCTTTGGCTTAATTTGTTAGGGATGGTTCTAGTTTCAGCAGAAAGATATTACAACTACATTACAGTTTAAATAAACCAACCACTGAAGATCTAGTTACGTAGATATTATTACTTGTTTATATTATGTTCTTACAAATGAACTCTTCATATGAGAATTTCCTTCTATAACAAATTTCCTAATCTACTTAATTGCACATTTTTAGGAACTAGAAATTATGTTAAGCAATGTATATCTACATTATGTTTTTCTCATGTAATTTTATTGTGGTAGTTTACCTTGCAAACCTAGGAATGCAGAAAGGAGAACAATAGAACTATTTGCAAGCTCTGGGTTCTAATCAACAATCACCCTTAAAAATAGTGTCCTTGCATCAGTTCACTGGAGAACAATAAGAAAATTAGCCAGAAAAACAAGGCAAATAGAAAAGCACATCTAAAATGACTCTTTCCTCAAGATGGTGGTGGCACAGGAAAATGCTGCGCTCACCTCCCCCCACGTCCGCACCAAAATTACAACGAAACTGCAAAACGACCACCCTTGAGAATCACCTGAAATATAGCTGAACAGGATTCCTACAACTAAGGATATAAAGAAGCCATTGGGAGACTGGTAGGAGCAGGTGGAAGGAGAACTAACTGGTCCTGTTATGGATGGGAAGAGAGAGACCCAAGTCAAGAGGATCCCTCCCCTGCTTTGGTTCTTGTCTTGCTCAGAAGGCACACATTCAAGTGAGAGACCAATAAGACTAGTGGAAAAGAGATAGCAAGTTTATTCATGAAGCACATGAGCACAAAGCTGCAAGCAAGCACCCACCTGGTCTAAATGCCCAATGTGTAGAGAAAATAAAGTTGTTAGTGAGTTAGCGAGTTTGTTCTATACACTTGAGCCAAGGCTACAAGTGGTTACTTAGTTAATCTAAGTACACTGACTATTGGGGTTCAGGGGTTATATACCTTCATCAGTTTTTAGGTCTCCCCCTTTTCTCTCCCTTCTAAATCTTGGGAATAATGTGCAGCTACAAAGGCTTTCTTCCCAGTTAGTAAAGGCTCTTTTTCTTAGTGAAATTGTTAGAGACTCCCTTCCCCAGCATAGAATCTCAAGGGCTACCCTCCCTTCCTCCTGTGCTATATTCCTGCTTGCAATGTTCAGAACCCCTGGCAATGTTATCAAGCCAAACTCAGCACTGCTCAGTTAATTGGTGAGACATGTCTTCCTTTTGCTTCTAGCCTCCTATAGTAAGTTCTCTGTTAGATTGTAATGGCAAGGGCTCTGCCTTTATTCCCTCTTTGGCCACTCATTCCTAGCTGCTACTTAATTGTCCCACGCCCACGTGCAGAGGTTAAAATTTGAGAGTGATATCTTGGCGGTGGAGGTCTCCCCTGAGGAGCGAGGGCTCCCAGCCCCATACCAGTCCCTCAAGCCCAGGGTTCTAGTGCCAGGAAAGGAAGGCGCCATAACGCCTGGCTGTAAAAACCAGTAGGTACAGTGGCTGAGTGAGACCAAGTGCTTCTGGAGTCCCAGGCAGTTCTTCTTAAAAGGGCACACATACTGATTTACTGGCTGAGGGATTCACGTGCTCTGAGCTCCAGTACTGGGGCAACTGCTGGAAAATCACAGGGACATACGGGGAGAAACTGAATTGTCTGGCTTTGTGCCGGGGGCTGGAGGGGGTAGCTTTCTCCCAGACAGAAATACAAGAAGGTGCCATTTGTCCTTGGTTGAGGCCCACCCCTATCCAGCTTGCAGACACAGGCAGGTGCCATATCTGAGTCTCCATCAACCTGGCTAACACCATTTCCCCACCCTGATGATTCCCTGAGGCCCCCTGCTACCCAATTTTCGGCTCACCCAAGCCACTTCCAATAGCTTTTCCACACAAATGGCCTGTCTTTGCTCATGCTGTGGACTTCCCTAAAAGATATTTTGTGCAAATGGAAACAAGCAAAAAAACTGAGGTAGCAATACTTACAACAAACAAGATAGACTTTAAAACAAAGTCTATAATAAGACAAAGAAGGACCCAGCAATTCCACTTCTGGGTATTTATCTGAAGAAACCCAAAACACCAATTTGAAAGATACATGCATCCCTATGTTCTTTGCAGCATTATTTACAATAGCCAACATATGGAAGCAACCTAAGTGTCCATCAGTGGATATGAATGGATAAAGAGGAAGTGTTATAGATATACAATGGAATATTACTCAGCTATAAAAAAGAATGAAATCTCCATAAGTGGTGTGGCTCAGATGATTGGGGGGCATCCCACACAGCAAAAGGTCACTGGTTTGATTCCAGGTTGCAGGTTCAGTCCCTGGTTGGGGTGTATACAAGAGGCAACCAATCATTGTATCTCTTTTGCTCTTTCTCTCTCCCATCCCCTTTCTCTAAAAATAAATAAATTTTTAAAATTATTTTTAAAAGATTGAAATCTTACCATTTGCAACAATATGGATAGACCTAGAGGATAGTATGCTAAGTGAAATGACAGGCAAAGAAAACCAAGTGCCATATAATTTCAAATATAAGTGGAATCTAAAACAAACAAACAAGCAAAAAAACAGAAACAAACTAATTGATGGAGAGAACAAACTGATGGCCGATCGGAAGGGGGTTGGGGAGTTGAATGAAAATGGTGAAGGAATCAAGAAGCACAAATTATGGAGCATTTAAGATCTTGCACCCCAGCATATATCATCAATTTGGCTTAAATAACTCATAAATTTTTTTAAAGAAGTGCAAATTGCTAGTTATAAAATTAGTCATGGGGACATAAAGTACATCGTAGGGAATACAGTCAATAATATTATTAGTATGTATTGTGTCAGATGGTACGTACTGTGGTAATCACTTTGTAAGGTATAGAAGTGTCTAATCATTATATTGTATACCTGATGCCAATACAATATTGTATGTCAACTGCAATTGAAAAATAAAAAAAGTTTGATAAATAAAAGGCTCTTTCCTTTTAACAATTCCCATCAAATGCTACACAGAGTAACAAAGTATAGTTGTTTAGATGTCCGTGCTTCTGAAGGACAGTGAGTGGACCATATGTATATGGGAAGTCTACATTTAAATTGCCCTTTATTTTAAAATCATCATTTGAGTCTTTGGTAAATGACCTCTTTCTGGGTCCCAGTGTTCTCATGGTACAATGTTTGTACTGGATGATCACTAATATCACCTGAAGCTCTAAAATTTTAGGCTCATAATTCTGCTGGAAGAAGAATAATGGAACTCTAAAATATGGTTGTCATACAGATCCACAGCATTAAAGTTTCCTGGGGAATTCGTGTATCCTTTAGTCTAGGCAATGCACAAGCAGACAGAAGTAATGGGAAATGCAGATGGCCAAAGGAAAAGGAGGAATGCATTCTGATTTAAAAAGATACAGCAACACAAACTTTTGCTGTTTCAATGATAAACAGTAATCATGGGAAATGAAAACTGTCCAAGAAGTTTGCAAAAAGTCCCAGTCATTGGGAATGACTCAAAATTCAGGCATAATTCAGTCCAGATCAAGAAACACTTATTGACTACATATTGTATTCCAGACACTGTCCTGGGTACCAGGAACACCAATACAAATAAACACAGTCTTTGTTAGGGACACCTAAGTCCAGATCAAATCAGCCACTATGAAGAAGCCTAAAACACATGGGCTTCTAGAATAGTAACATCACAGCTCTTTCTGTAACTATGGGGTAACAAGGGAAATAACCCAATAAATAAAGACAGGGCAAACACTTAATTTAGTATGATATATTACATTATATTGCACTACGCTCTCCCAGTAACTGTTAGAATTTAAAATATTAACTTTTAGAGTATAAACAGATCTCTTAAACTGGACTATTTAAATGGCTATACACTTTATAACACTCAAGGAAGAAACAAAAAAGTGTTTTTCTAACAAATAAATATATCATCACTCTGATAAGATTAATGAAAAAAAATTGCTTCATGATATTTGCCATTTATTCTAGGACTCATCAGGTGAGCACATATGAACAGAGATTTCTTTCTGCTATGCTGTATGCTACATAATCTGATGAGTCCCTAATTAATACAGGGGCCACAGTGGTTGACAGAGAAGCAGTAGAAGTAATCTATCATAATGCCAGTTGGGGTGGCTGTAGTCACACAAAACCTCAGCCCACCTGTGATGCTGAGGCTGTAAGTCACAGCTATGGCCACATGATAGATGAGAACAGATTCTGTCTCTGGGGACAGAGCCCTACTCTCTCCCTGTCTTCAACATCTGACCTAATTCTGAACATATCAGGAGTATGGACACAGAATAGGAAGAGCCCAGAAGTCTAAATTATTTTCTAAAATTTTGTGAGATCCAGGCTAGAAGGCATCTAAGAAGTTCAAATTTAGAGGTAATTTTTAAACTTTTTAAAATGAAAGGCAAAATAATGACAAAGCATAACATACAAAGTTGACTAAGAAATAAATTAGAAAAATGAATCTAAACTCCAAGGTGTAAGACTCACCTTGGATGTTTGTTGAATAGAAAGTCCCAGACTCTACTCCTGATGATTCTGATTCAGTACATCCAGGACAGGGTTCAGAGCCCTCCAGCTTGTAGGCACCCCGGGTGACTCTAATGTGGGTAATTATGGTCTGGCACCCACAGGTTCAAAACCATGGCTCTCAGAATCCATAGAAGATTTTACTTGGGCACCTACCAGAAGCTACAGGCCAGTGGAGACAGAACGATGGGCTCTCCCTTCGAGTTGGTCATAATCAGCTCAGGAGCTCAGACATGCAAACCACTAAGGTGGAAGCAATCAACACCCAGGGTTCAGGGAGGAAAGGTAAGCGATTTTTGGAGAGAAAAACCATTCTTGAGATGGCATGTATGCTGTAATTCCGTTACTAATATTTACAGCTCACCTTTTTTTAAATCACACTGTGCGTACTGCCTTTTTACACGCTTATGTACCCTGTGTTGTTTTTGAGCTTTTGTCTATGTGTAGTTGGTTATTTTATAGTTATTTCAAAGTGCATTTGAAGCCTGAACAATGACTGTTGTGCCCGAGCTTATTTAGAACGATGAGCTTCCCTAGTTTATCTATTCACCTTTTATGATGGGTTCTACTAATAGCTTTGTTTTCTTTGAGTTATTAAAAGTCCAGGACACGGGGAGAAAAGGCAGACGACTGTAACTGATTAACAATAAAAATTAAAAATTAAAAAAAGTCCAGGACAATGCTATTCACTCCCCCCTTTTATTTATTTAATCTTTTGCTCAGATCACTTAATTTGTTTTCTAACTTGAGTCCCAAAATACTGTTGACTCATGTAGGATGTTCTCACATTGCAGACTTGTACCACTAACTACTATATTCCAGATGACTATTTATCATAAAACATCACTTTGTCTACAGCTGCTTTAAAGTTTACAGAGAAAGTAAACTGTTAAGTTAGTTTACATCAGTAGCTCAGCAATTCTGAATGGTGAAAGAAAATGTAAGACCTTCCAAATAAATGTGCAGCCAGATACTCTTCTCTAGAGTATGAACATCAACTCTTTTTTCATTTTACAACTTTTATGTGGAATTCTTGAGACATATCTTAAAAAAATGTTTTAAGTATCTTAGGCCCGAACCAAACTTGTCTTCTCAAATGCCAAAACTCTGACGGTACAATTCTAACAATACATGTGATTGCTTCTTGAATACACTCCCACACACATGCATATATATATAGTGGTTGAATATTCTGTTTACCCCACTGGTCCTTTACAAGTTAATATTGTCCTGCTTCTAACTATTTGACAAAATGGATAATTCTATTAAATATTTAAGGCCTATGCGGTGGGAGAGACTTCCGTCCCAGAAATGTCAAAGCATTAGCTCCTCCCATCTGCAGCCTATACTTAGTGAAGGGTATACCCCTCCTCCCTCCCCCCACGAACACCCAGCAGTCAGGGACACAGCAGAATGCAGACCTTCGCCCCAAAATCAACTCCCAGATGACTTCCTGGGGCTGCCCCAGATGACCCGGCTGACATGTAGGACGGAGGCGACGTGAGAACACATTAGGAAAAATAGAGAAGGAGGAAATACAGCAGGCAGGATCACTCTTTCACCATATTAATTATGGTAGAAATCAAAATTCAGTTAAGTAACTTCAAATGTTTATATAACAGTTATATTTTCATTTACAGGTGTACATTCTTCTTTGCATTAGTAATATTAGCCTGAAACTGTAATTTTCGATGGCGATGAAAGGAGATGGAGGAAAAGAAAGGAGAGCAGAGTGTGAGAGAAGCTTAAGCCACTCCAGACAGTCAAGAATTGAAATGAACAGAACCAGTTTTGGAATTCATTATATTTTACTACGTCTTTCTAATATGAGAGAGAACAGACAAGAAAATAATATGATGGGATCTTTTTAACACCAGTCTATTTCTCAAGTGTTTCGAATGAACCAAAAAATCTTCCTTTTGTGTTGCCTATACTGGCAACTTCATTACAATGTCACTTAATACAGGTCTTTCTGTTGCCAGGTCAGTGATTCCCAAAGTGAAGTTCACTGTTCTGTGGAGGGACTTAAGAAAAAGTCATAGGTCAGATGCTGAGCAAGTATTGCTCCAAAGGAGAGGTGTGAAGAAGAGAGGAGATCTGGAGTCTCATGATGGGTAAGTATTTCAGGGTTAGTAGGGACAAAATCTCTTAATCAAGGATGTTAATTCTAACAGAATGACATTGGTTGAATCACAGTAGCAGAGACAACGGTAAAAATTCTAATTTGCGTTTTAAACCTGTATTTATAAGCTACATAAGTAACAATAATGCCTGCAGTGAAACCCCAATGAATTCACCCTTGCTAATAATATTGAATCATAAAAATAAGAGTTTTCCTAAACAAATCAAATAAACTAACATTTCCAAAGGACCTGCTGTGTGCAAGGTGCTGTGCTAATTATAGAAGAAATTATTCCAAATAATAATAAAAGCACAAGATGTGGTCTCAGCCTTTTGAGGATTTAAAAAAAAACTTATTGAATTAGACAAGATTGATTATACACAAACTAAAAGAGCCAAATAAGTGGGAAAAATCTGAGACTCTAACTGGAATCATTGTGTTTGCCATAGATGTGCACTCGTATGATTTAGGAGATTTTCGGTTCACTCTTCATGCAATGAAAGACTATTTTCTTCACACTTCACAAATGATGTAAATAAAAACAGCATCTTCACCGTCACCATCTTAAGCTTCTAAAACTAAAACAGTATCCCATATGTGGGACAGAAGTCTAGAAAAGGATTCTCAGTGCCAGAAGAGCAAAAGTTGTCTTTAAAGTCGGTAAGGAAAAAAAGTTAATTCACCTTATAATTTCTAGACTTAAAGGAACAAGTTGAATGTCTTGAAGAAAGAAGTAAAAAAGCACCTCAGTTTCCTGGGCAAATGCAAATTTTAAAAGCCACAACCACAACCACCCAGCGCCAATCAGGGTGATGTTTCTAGTGGGCCCTTCCTGAGCATTGGTAGAAACTGCTTTTTTAAATCTCTGTTTTTATGCTCGTTCCAAGATCTTTTAAGGGAGGAGGTTGAGGGAAGAGGCAGCACTATATAAAAGAAGCTGCCTTGAGTTTTCTGAAATTCATACAAAAACTTCCTTGGTAAGGAAGCTTACCATATTTTGGCACCTGATTTTCAGTGATGGACCCAGAAGCAACCTCAATTTATGTGGATTATTTCTATGTTACAAGCCAAAGTCCTGATGATACGGAGGAGACCCGGTCCCACGTTCCTTACACATCTGTTTTCCTTCCCGTCTTTTACACAGCCGTGTTCCTGGCTGGAGTGCTGGGGAACCTCGTGCTCATGAGTGCATTATATTTCAAACGGGGCAGCCGAAGACTGATGGACATCTTTATCCTGAACCTGGCCGCCTCTGACTTCATTTTCCTTGTCACGTTGCCTCTCTGGGTGGACAAAGAAGCATCTTCAGGACTGTGGAGAACAGGTTCTTTCCTGTGCAAAGGCAGCTCCTACGTGATCTCTGTCAACATGCACTGCAGTGTCTTCCTGCTCACCTGCATGAGTGTTGACCGCTACCTGGCCATTGTGCACCCAGCCGTGTCCAGGAAATTCAGAAGGAAAGACTGTGCCTATGGAGTCTGTGCCAGTGTCTGGTTTATCTCCTGCCTCCTGGGGTTGCCTACCGTTCTGTCCAGGGAGCTCACCCTGATTAATGATAAGCCGTACTGTGCAGAGAAGAAGGCCACTTCAGTTAAACTGACTTGGGCACTGGTGTCCTTGGTTTTTACCTTTTTTGCCCCTTTGGTGAGCATTGTGACCTGCTACTGTTGCATCACAAGGAAGCTGTGTGTCCATTACCAGCAGCCCAGAAAGCATAACAAAAAGCTGAGGAAATCTATAAAGATCATATTTATTGTTGTGTCAGCCTTTGTCTTCTCCTGGCTGCCCTTTAATACCTTCAAGCTTCTGGCCATTGTCTCCGGGTTTCAGCAAGAACTCTACTCTTCCTCATCTTTTCCCCAACTGGGCATGGAGGTGAGTGGGCCCTTGGCATTTGCCAACAGCTGTGTCAACCCTTTTATTTACTATATCTTTGACAGCTACATCCGCCGGGCCATTGTGGGCTGCTTGTGCCCTGGCCTGAAGAACTATGACTTTGGGAGCAGCACTGAGACGTCAGACAGCCACCTCACAAAGGCTCTGTCCAACCTGGTTCATGCAGAGGATTTTGCCAGGAGGAGAAGGAGGTCTGTGTCACTCTAAAAGGGTCTGTGACTTTTCAAGCTCTGTTGGTGGATGGGAGAGTTCATTTGGGTCAGCGACAAAGACAGACAAAAAATATTGCTGAAAAGTGTTCATACTGCATTATAAATGCAAGGTAGAGTTAATTTTTAATAAAGAGACAACTGAAAAGTCCTTGTGTTTGTGGAATAATTAGGCCATATGCTGGGTTTTGTTTTGTTTTGTTTTGTTTTGTTTTGTTTTAGCTGAATGGCCTTATTTGACCTTTGCCAAGTTCAGCAGGCAAAATACAACTCCTGTATGTCCTTGAACTCTGAGATAAAGGCTCCTGCTTGGACTTGTGCCTGTTTTCATGATTCTTAGTGCACTTTCAGGCCTTTTCCTCTCCCAAGAACCACAGTACCTTGGCCCACACCACCCTTCATACTGGGCTCCAAAGTGGACTACATTTAAAGGGTTCTGCCAACTTTCATCTGGTGAGAAATGTGTCTGGTGACTATGCAGGAGGCAAAAAATATAACATACCTGTGCTCTGTAATGAATTGTTCCAAGGGAATGAAGTGAGTCTCTGGCCTTATTCTTTACAAACTTGTGTGGTGATTCTTGACCATCTTTCAACATTGTCTTTCAACCCATACCATTCAAAAACAGCTTTAGACTGGCAAAAAGCTCAAGGGGGAAATCATTTTGTATTGTGTTTATGCTTTGAGACTTTCATTATCATCTGGTCTTCTGCAGTATGTTAACAAGAAAGCATAAGGCAAGGTTTGACCTTTATTGTTATTACAAGATATATTGGTAAAAAATGTATCTCATTATAATGGTGTAGTAACTACTTTTCATTGAGGTTTTGCTATGCTCTTTTGCTTTTATTGTCTTTATAATTAGGGTATGACTTTGCTTTAATTACATGTTTTTAATTACCCAGTTATCAAGTTATCAAATAAAAATGTTACTACTAATATAACTGGAGGTCAGCAAATGCTTAGCTACACCCTTGTGCAGATTATGATTTTGTATTTTAATTAAAATGTTAGTGCTGCACATTTCTTATAGAGTCATTTGCTCATATATATAATTTCAAGATTTGATCCAGTGATATAGGAAGGCAGGATGCTCTGTATACAGCTGAAGTAAAAAAGATTAAAAAATTCATAACAAAATGATGTTGGTATTTCAGATACATTTTTCCATACACAGAGACTATCCTGAATTCCTTCGCCCAGTAAATCTTTTTTAGTCTTTTTGTACCTAATATTCCTTTCAATTACTTTAGAGTAAAACCTTAATTAGCAGTAACTAGAAAAGGCTTTGCAGCAGCAAACATACTATCATAAACATCTTTTGATTGAAGAGAAAGTGGGTTATTTTTACACTTACTATTGACTCAGATGAATTACTGTTTTACTTCTAACTATTAAGTTTAAAAATCAGAGAAAGATTATATTTTTTTCAGAGATGAAGTAATTCAAGTTTATTCTATGTATGTATTTTCCACATTAAGAAAAATCTCAAATATTGGGTATCTTATTATCTTATAATCCATTTAGAAGTTGAAAAATATAGTTTTTGATTTATGAATTGGTTAATTTGTTAACTTCTCTGAACTTTTATTAAATGAAAATATAATGTCCTTATTTAAGTATTCTATTAATTTCTATTAATACATTAATATTAATTATTATATTATTCTAAGTCTTTCTAAGTCTTTTCACTAAGTCTTTCTCACAGTCTTTTACGTAGAAAAATTGACTATGTAAATCATCAGAAATAAAGCTTCCTGGAATACTTCAAAACTAAATTCAAAACAAATATATCTCCAAAGGTTAGATGAAAAAATATTAAAGGTAGAAGACATTCAATGTTTTTAGAACAAATCAGCAAAAGCACTATTAATAATCACAAAAAACAATACCTTTGAGAAACGCTACCCTTAAAAGAATAGCTCAATCACTCAGCTAAGGTATTTTTTAGAAAAGACAAAAGATGAATTATTAGGTTTCACTTCATCCTCAATGTTTGAACATTGAGCAAATCATTTTAGTCTTCCAGACTTAAATGTAGTCGCTATTATCTATGCTCTAGAATTCTCAAGGATATCATAAGACTAGCCCTGGCCAGCATGGCTCAGTTGGCTGAGCATTGTCCCACAAAGCAAAGGGTTACAATTTGGTGCCCAGTCAGGGCAGTTGTCTGCGTTGCAGGTCTGGTCCCCAGTTGGGGCACATGAGAGAATCGATATTTCTCTCCCTTTCTCCCTAACTTCCCCTCTCTCTAAATATATAAATAAAATATTTTTTAAAGAGAATAAGATTAATAAATATAATGGTTTTTTAAATATTGAGTAACAAATTATATAAAACTGCTAGGTTTCTGTTATTAATTATTGAATGTTGCTTAAAAATTTTCAAACTAAAATATCAAATAACAGTCACTCTCATTTAATAAATATTAAGAATCTGTCTAACTTCTGTTTCATCCCTTTTTAGTTTTTGTTGGAACTACTTAAAATAACATCAAAAATATATTGTACTTTCTAATACTTTAAATATACATCCTAGCTTTATGCCTTTAAAAAATCTGGGTGTATGGACAAAGCCAAGGGGCATGGATTTGAGGGTGGGAGGTGGGTTAGGGAGGGGCTCGAGGATGTGGTGGGTGGAAATGGAGACAACTGTACTTGACCAACAACAACAACAAGCTTGGTGTGTTTTATATTCATAATGTACCAAAGAGATGGAAGGAAAATAGACAAAATTTTATAAATGGCATAACACTCATAGAAAAAAGTTCAAAATTTGTTTAAGTTGGTATGTTATGTTATATATGGATTCCTCTGGTATGAAATGTAATTTACATTATAAAAGCATTAAAAGTTTTATTTGGTTAGGTCTCATTTTGCACATTTTTAAACCATAATATTTCTACATTTTTAATATGAACAAATTCTATTTAAATACATATGCAGATTAAAAAATATCCAGAAACATAGACATACTAATATATTAACAAATTTTCAAGATTTTTATCTCAAACTACTCTAAGGGCTACCTTTTGGTAAAGTGATTATAGAACAAATAAACACACATTGCCAAAAATTCTAGAAAATTACCTGACACCTTAACCCAATCATGTCTTGTTGGTTACATCCAAAGTTAGAAAAAGAAAATAAAATTTAGTAAGAGTCAGTCTATAAGGAAATCCTTGCCAATTAACACTAGCTGTTGTCATTTGTTCGAGCAGTCCAGCGCTATTGCCAAGACGGTACTGCAAGTGTAAAAGAACAGTAATCGCCCAAGCAGTTCTCAAGCAACGTTTTTAACTTACCACGGAGAAGCTCCCCATTAAAGCCTGAGTGAGATGTTGTTTGATAACTTATAATTAATTTTAAAAGAGACTCAAGGCGCACATAGTCACAACACACATATACTCCATTTGGGCCATATTTGAAAAGCAAAACTAACCTGGTAGTCCCGGGAGTACCCTAATTTGTCCACTCTAACAAGTCCGATCACCACTGAGTCAGAACACACTAGGTGAGAAAACCAGTCTTAATAGGAAGCTATGTGCGTGACTGAGAGGAGACTATTACTAGGGGTCACGAGATAATTTTTCAGTAGATGAAGAAATGCACAGCGTGATGGTAAGCTGAGTGAAAGAAATCTTCCTCTATGATTCATCCTGTCTCCTCAAATCATTCTCTATTCCTCCCCGCCTAGTAATCTCAAAGGTAAGAAATGACTCGTCAGATGTGTGTGTCACAGAGCAGTAAGCCTCGGTTTTCCCACAGAGCTCATTCACAAAAGTCAGACAATGTTAAAAGAATTACATATTTATTTCTGCACCAGCCACTGGTGTAGCCTGCTAGCGAGATGATGCCTCCAGCCCAATGAGAGACAGAAGTAGCATCCAGGGAAAAAGCAGGAGGGTAACTCTGCAAGAGTATGTGTAAATGGTTATTCGGCTTTGCCTTCCCCAGAGGTTGGTGTGGATTGGATTGTCCTTTGCAAATGCTTGTTGTTATTTTAAGTTCTTTCCTTTGCATCAACCTTCTTGATTTTTGTCAGTTCTGTGAGTAAACAATTATGACTAGACTTTACCAGTATGTGTACAAGGAAAAACAACAGTACCAGTGACCTGATTTCATACTACAGATGTAAAAATCCACCTTAGGATGAATTACTCTGGTCTCTTGCTTTCTTTGTCATTTCCTTAATAGGGCAATATTTCCTAAATATACTTGATAAATGGGAATTGTATCCTAAGAGTAACCTGCAGCATTTAAAAAAACAACAACAACCTACATTAAATACCCAATGTGTCAAACTGTTAACTAAAGGGAAGGTTCTTATTACAAGTTAAATTATAATGAAATATAAACTGACATGAAATGTCCATTATTTATTAATTAAAAAAGGGGGGAATAACTAAAGGTAGAAGGAAGTATTCCATTAGTTGGCAGACATTATTAAACTAAAAAAATTCTTGGTTTACAAGCCCTTATTATATGAAATGTTAAAGGGATTTATCTAAGAAAAAGAAGATGAAAAATATGAACAGTAAAATGACAACAAACTCATAACTATCAATAATCGAACCTAAAAAGAAAACAAAAACAAACTAAGCAAACAACTACAACAGGAACAGAATCACAGAAATGGAGATCACATGGAGGGTTGTTAATAGGGGAGTGGGAGGGGGAGAGGGGGAAAAGGTGCAGGGAATATGTAACACAGATGGTAGGTACAAAACGGACAGGGGGAGGGTAAGAATAGTATAGGAAATGGAGAAGCCAAAGAACTTATATGTACAACCCATGGACATGGCTAAGAGGAAGGGGGAATGAGGAGGGGAATAAAGGGGAGGAAATGGGACAACTGTAATAATATAATCAATAAAATATATTTAAAAACATTCTTGGTTTATATATATATGAGTACCAAATTTCTAAGATGCAAAGACACTATAAATCACAGTGAAATTTCTTTGAGTTGGCCACGTGTGCTTACATTGAGCTGTGTTTAATTTAGGCACACAGTCTATTTAAAGGACTTATGAGCCCTGGCCAGGGGCTCTGTTGGTTGGAGCATCTTCCCTATACCAAACGTTGCCGGTCACATTCCTGGGGTGCATGCGGGAGGTAGCCAATTCATGTTTCTTTCTCACTTCAATGTTCCTTCTCTCTCTCCTCTTTTCTCTCTCTCTAAGGTCAATAAACACAGCATTGGGTGAGGATTGAATAAAAAAGGATTTATGATACAATGCTCATATTATTTTTATAATGCTTTACAGACCAAATAAAGGATATCATCAATCTGATATTATTCAGTGATTTTCTTATTTGCTACTTAAGAAGATTTAATCATTATATAGTTCCCTATCACTCCCACGTTAATGAGAGTTAAGCTTCATCTGTGAGTACTTATTGTTTGTCAACGCTGATGGGAAATATTAACATTTTTATCTGCTCATTCCTATCAATTCTGATGAGAAAGATGTAAGTTCCATGTTACTATTAGTTGAAAATGAAATGTAAAAGGTTCTCCTTGTTAGAATACTTTATGATCTATATTTTACAAAAGCACTCTCCCATTTGCTCTTATACGCAGGGCAGAAGATACAGCTACTCTTGTGACGTTCTTAGATCAAGTAAAATTTTATGCACCGAAACTTATGTGTGACTAAAGACTACTTTTAATTTTTAAAAAATTGTCTATGGCAGAGTCTTTAGCAAGCAACTCTGTTCTTATCCTTAGAGAGTATAAGTGTATCCTCAGAGTATTTAAGTGTTTAAATATATTAACTATTTAAGTACAGTATTTAAGTACTGTCTATTGCAAAACTTTGACAAATCCTTAAATTTGCAAACCCCATTATAGCACGTATTTTACTCTGGGCAAATTTAGAGCTACTCCATGATGTGTAGAAAATAAAGCAGAATTGAGATGTCAATCCGGAGTGTGTGGCCTGACCAGCTAGTGAAGTCCCTCATCCCCCATTGCCTCATATGTCAATGGTTTCATTTTATGCCTTTTATGCCACAGATTGTGAAGTTCCTTAAAAATAGTCAATACTGCAAACATCAAACTGTAAAGGCTAAGTGTCTGTTATACACAATGCACTATGACAACCACAAGTTTATTATTATAACTGATGAATTCCATGAAGCTAAGCGAAATAAGCCAGTCAGAGGAAGACAAATACGGAATGATTTCACTCATATGTGGAATCTAATGAACAAACTGAACTGAAAAGGAAAATGGGGACAGACTCATAGATGGAGAGCAGGCTGACAGCTAGTGGAGGGAGGGATGTTAGGGTGTGGAGGGATTGAGCAAAAAGGAAAAAGGACTCATGGACATGGACAAAAGTGTGGTGATTGCCCAACAGTGTGGGGAAGGGGTATAAGGAAACTGAAAGGCAAAGTAAAAAATGCAATAAAGATTAAATTAAAAAAAAGCTCAGGGGCAAAAAAAGTAACTGATGGATTCTACAGCAGGCACAATGCAGTCGCTCAGAAAATACAAAATCACACGGTTTACACCTGCAGCTGATCAGCACCTACTGAATCGTGTTGCTAATATTCAGACTAAAGTGTTTGACAGGATACAAGAAAGGAGAAAATAAACCAAAGAAAAATACAGGAAGTAGAAAATACAAAATAAAATGGCACATAGAATAAATATAGCTATCAGCAATTACACTAAAAATACAAATGGATTAAAATGCCCTATTAAAAGGTTGAGCAAATAGCCTGTTCCACAATCAACTACTCTACAGGGTGGGGCAAAAGCAGGCTCACAGTTGTTTGTATGGAAAATAACACAGCAACTAGTAAATAATACAAGAATAAACCCTGTGTTTTGTGTACTCACAGCTGTAAACCTGCCCTTCCCCCACCATATATATATGGCGCTCTTAAACTGCAGGACTTTGTGAGGTAAACATAGAACTTGTTTCCTCCTTGAGTTTACAGTCCCCATAGTTACTTGTTTTATGAATCAGACAATGAATTACTGACACCCAAGGAGAGCTTGATGGGTAAAAAGAAAATTGCAAGTCAAATCACTTTCTTTGATCTTTTCCAATATTTAGGGAAAAGCCCATACTTGGCTTAGTCCATATACGTGTCACTTCATGTAACTGTTATTTTGACATGGTTGTTTCCTAAATATTGTCACAGTTCCTTAAAGAAAAGTCCACATTGGCATCTCCAAATGAAAGTACTTTTGTTGCCCTTAAACATTGCTAGGTGTAAAAGATCATCTTAAACACAAGAATGCATCTTGAACAGTCTTAGGTTTAAATTTATTTTCAAGCAAACTACAGAAGATATGCAAAGTACATAACTCTACTCGAACCTGGCCCGAAGACAGTGATTTAACGAGGTGCCCTCTCTCTTACCCTCAGTATAGACCAAAAGCAAAACTGACAACTCAGGGGGAGAAGTGGTAAATAAGAAATGAAACTTGGCCTGTGGTTTCATGTTTAAAGCAAAAAAACAAAGATTCAGAGAAATGGAAGGTAGATGAAAATGGCTACTGTATTTCTAATGAAAAAATGTGCATGCGATAACTCACATGCATTAGTAGAAATAGTTTAAATTCAGAAAATTAGAGAAGAACCGAGAAGTCCATGCGGCAGTGCACGACATAGTCCTCACGGCCTCAGGTCACCGTAACCTCACTCCCACCATTTAAACAAAAACCTACTGCCAAGAAACCTAAGAAAATATTTAGCGTGATGAATAATAAAGATGGCTAAATTAAAATAATAAAAAATAAGCTTTACTTATTAGGCTGCCAAAGATTTAAACATTAACTACTAAGATTGACCAGGGTAGAAGGTGTGAAGCCTGGGAGAGATGTCTCGGACTATTAAGTGTAACTTTATAAAGCTTTTTAGAGGAGTTTAGAATATATCTAAAAAGCAATTTTACTTCCAGGATTTTATCCTGGGATGTAATTATGGCCACATGCAAAGACACATGTACATACAGTTTTATTGCAGCACTGTTTGCACAAGTAAAAAAGTGAAAACAATGTCTTCTAATGGAAACTTGACTGAATAAATTACCTTTCCTATACATCTTTATGATAGAAGACTATGTAGCCTTAAAAATATGGCACCATGTACTGATGTGGAAAAATATTCATAATATATTAAATGAAATTAAGTCAAAGAAAAGACTACAAATCAGTATCTACAGGATAATCACATTTATAACTATTTCATTTATGCAAGAATAAAATGTTTATCACTAGATAGTGAGGTTACAAGTTTTTTTATTACATGTATTTTCTGTAAAGAACATGCACTAATTTTGTAAGAAAAAGATGAAAATAAGAACTAAAGTAAATTTGTTGTACAACATCAATTCTGAGTCATAGGTCCTCCAGTTCTTTGTTGTACTGTGCTTCTGATTTCTGAGGAAGTAGAACCCCTACACCGGCCTGAGCCTGTCCTAATAATCTTCTGATTCTTTTTAGGATGGCCTTTCTATTACCCGCACAGGTACCTGATCCCTTAAGAGCAGCAATTGTAGAACTGTTGTGCATTTAAAATGACCATGAGCGGCTGACTACTGCAGCATTCAAGCAAGCGCCCCGTCTCCCTGTGCCCTCGCTCAGCGCCGCAACTACGGCAGCCTGCGCGTGGTCATGTGGTGGGCGAGGGGAGAGCTCCCGGGCGGGGGCGGCAGAGCCATGTCTTCATTTCTGTTTGCTCACGTCCTTGTTTCAAATCAGGCACACGTGATTGTTGAACTAAACTGCACACGCTAGAAATATCATGCCGCTGGATAAAATTAAAATGAAAACCCTTTACAAACGTTAAATATTCAAGTTTTGTATTTTTTTTCTTCTTTTGCTTTTGTTATGTTGTAACTATAGGGGTCTGGAAATCTACACCAGTAATACTCGTTTAGGAACACTAACCCTGTCACTCTCCTTTAACTTTATATCAACATTTAAGTATACTTGGTACACAGCATTATCTTAGTTTCGGTTATACAATACCGTGACTCAACACATGCACTTTGCAATGTGATCACCACGCGAAGTCTAGTAGCTATCTGTCACGGCTTGAAGTTGTGATATTACTGACTACATTCCTCTTCACCTTCTCCCCTTCTCCCCTATGCCTCCCTCTCCCTCGGACACCCATCAGTTTGATCTCTGTTTCTATGAATCTGCTTCTGCTTTGTTTTGTTTGTTTCATTTTTTAGATTCCACATATAAGTGAAATTATTTTTGTCTTTCTCTGTGTGATTTATTTCACTTAGCATAAGTCCATTCTGCTGTAAAAAAAAAATGAATTCAGTAAAGTAGCAGCATACAAAATTAATATACAGAAATTCATCACATTTATTTTCATACACTAATAATAAGCAATCAGAAGGAGAAGTTAAGAAAACAATCCTGTTGGCAATAATATTGAAAAGAATAAAACACCTAGGAATAAATTTAACCAAGGAAGTGAAAGACCTGTACACTAAAAACTAAGACACTGAAGAAAATAATTGAAGAGGACACAAATAAATGGAAAGGTACACTGTGCTCATGGATTGGAAGGATTAATACCATTAAAATGTCCATACTACCTAAAATCAATGTACAGATTCAATGCAATGCCTATGAAAATACCAATGACATTTTCCCCAGAACTGGGAAAAGTAATCCTAAAATTCATACAGAACCACAACAGACCCCGAATAGCCATGGCAATCTTGAGAAAGAAGAACAAAGTTGGAGGTAGCATGTGCCTGGATTTCAAACCATATTACAAAACTATAGTAATCAAAACATCATGGTACTGGCATAAAAACAGACACAAAAATCAATGGAACAGAGTAGAGAGGCCAGAAATAAACCCTTGCTTACATAGCCAATTACTCCATGACAAAGAAGGCAAGAATATACAATTCTATAAAGAAATTCTGATAAAGAAATGGCATTGTCTATAATAAATAGTGTTAGAAAAAGTAGACAGACATATAATTTGACTTTTCAGGTGATTCTAGCTGTATTATGATTAGAGAAATAAGTGAAACAGTAAGTTTTACTTCACTTCTATTCAGCTCTTTCTCTCTGTGACATTGATTTCTTATTTCAGTGGAAGACTTTTCTTAATGTAAAGCCAAAATGATTTGTAATAAAAAAAATAGTGATTGCCAGATATAAACATGTGATAGTCAAAAGCTCTTCCAGCTATTATGTCTTTTCACAAACTCCAAGCCTATATGACTTTTGAGAAGAAGTCAGAACAGTATTGTGGGTCAAATAGTTAATTGGAATATAAACTACATAAAGACTATGAAAAACACTACACAGTTAATATTCTTTTACTAGCACTGCCTGAAAAGGACACAGCTAATTCAAACACTAGCACATAAAATGCTTAAATCATTAGTTTATCATATTCGGCATGATGGAGCTCCGCAACCGTGTGGGTAGTGCAGCACTGGGGCTAAAGACCACAGACCTGAATAGATTCGCTTTGCTGAGTCTATTTCTCTCTGTGAAATGGGGGCAGTTATAGTTAGGCGGTGACAGCTCTAATTAATTGAAGTGAGAGTATAAGTAATTTGACACAGTATCTGGTACATATTAAAAGCTTGATAAATGATAGTTAAGAAACCACTTTCTAGGTGAAAACATAGGATACAAAGAAATCAGGTTTCACATAATTCTTAATGAACTGAACTCAAAATGCAACTCTGATGTCAATTAAACCAGGTCGATGTAATTCCAAAGTTCATGCCTCTTTCGCTTTACCATGATTCCAAGAGTCTTTAATAGTTTGTTAACACCACAACCTTTCCTTGACTTAGGTTTCTCTCTCTCTCCCTCTCGCTCTCTCTTCCTCTCTCTCTCAATAATTTCTCAAATTCAAGCTATATTTATTATTTTTTCCTAATGGAAATATCTCATATCACCAAACCCTTTGCTTATTCATGACTAACATAAAGTTGACATTGCTTGAGAGAGGAGAAAGTCCATTTTATTGAAAGTATAATTTTTTTCTAAATTAAAATGGTTTCTTGTAACACATTTTCTTATAACATGACCTCTTAGTTGTGATCTATCAGAAGTGTTATCTTCTGCTTCTTCCAGTGGTCACTAAAAATCTTTATCTAGAAAATCAAATGTACGTTTCATGTGAGAAACAGAGTGTTTTCTGTTTCTCTTCTCTCACACCCAATCCCACAATAAAGGGTAGTAGCACCTGTCGCAGTGGCCCTCGCAGGAACACTTTTGTTTCAAAGCATTAAGTAAAAATTATAGTCTCATTTTCTTTATCCCTGATTTCAGATTTCTTATAAGATATCTACAGCAAGAAGAAAACGTAATCTAATACCTGTGTGCCTATGGGGTGTGCAGCATAAACTGGTGTCAGAGGTTAAACGTCCAGCATCTTTCCTATGAAATTCTATTTGTTATGAAAAAAAAAAAAGCTGCAGTGTGTGCAAAAGAAATCCAATAGATCACTTTCAGGAATTTTGTTTCTACTTTTCAGAAGGTATATTTGTATGAATGACTTCTTAATTTTAATAGAAAACCCCAAATGTAGTTTTAAGAAACACAGTATTTCTCAAATTGGAAACATTATAAACTGTCCAAAACATGAAGTAAAAACTTGATTTAAGTTAGTGTAAATAAGAAATAATATTTTCCATGCAGCGTTTTCAGGAGGGGCAGTTAAGAATGTTATGAAGTAAAATATTTATAGGGTTAGTAGTCACTGACTCCCAAACAAGGAGAAAAGGAAACAATTTTTAAGAATAAGAGAGCTTGGTATTTGAGCATTAAATCTGTTGTTTATTTTTTAACATGAGCTTGCTTTACTTAGGGAGTACAATGAAATGTTAATAACAGTTGTTTTTAGGTAGTAGAACCAAGGAAAACTTCACCTTTAATTTTAATTTATTTTCCTAATATTTTATGAATACTTTACATTTTCTCTAATGCAGATGTATTTCTTTTTTAAAATTGAAGGTAAAGGATGCCAAAATAAATGGCACATGTGATATAAGACACCTATTAATATTTCAGTATAATTTTGTCTTATCCTTTAAAGTCAAAATAGGAATTTCTTTAATGTCATGTTCAATTTTAAATTTATATCTATAACTTTGGAGTGATTTAATTTTGGAAAAAGGCTTATCCAATTAAAAATTAAATTTTACTTGAAAGCAGAAAGTTATGGGTTCAAAGCACCCAATTTATTTTCAGTACATTAAGTCATTCTTTAAGTCCAAGGTCACTCTGGCTTGTATAGATAAATGCAGTTTTTATCTTATTTTTAAATATTTCAACTTTCAATTGAGTACAATTAGAACAGGTTGGATGGGATAATAGTTGACTGTGAGTTTTACCATTTATTTCAAAAGTTATATCTAAAATACTTACAAATAACACTAATTCTAGGAAAGCACAAATTATTTCCAAGTGAAATTTTTCTAACATAAAAGTAATAAGTTTTTTATCTGAGCAATCATATAATGAAAAATATTGACTTTTAATGTGTTTCTCTTTCATGTGAATTTACCCAGAAAGTTTTCTAGTTTTGAGGATGTCTGAAGATTTTTTTCTTTTGGTGTGTCAAAGAGGGAGGAAGCTACACAGTGGAATAATAAGTGTTTTGTGCATTTTCATTGTGCTAAAGTCACATAGCAAGCAGAGGATTGTAAAAATGTGCCTCTGAGGAGCATCTTGATCAGCTGGTTTAAGGAAAGTCCTCACCTGAATAATGTGTCTCAGTGGGTTGGACGTCATTATGTGAACAGAAAGGATCACCGGACTGATTCCCAGTCAGGGCACATTCCCAGGTTGCAGGCCAGGTCCCAACTGGTCAATGTTTCTCTCCCTCTCATTCTCCTTCCTTTCCTCTCTCTCTAAAAATAAAGAAATGAAATCTTTAAAAACAATAAAAGTCCTCAATGACACTTTAGGTAACAGGTCATAATTCTTAGTACTATAGTGATGACTAATATTGTAGTTATCATGAGAGTTTTATTTATTTATACCTTTCTACTATTTTCAATCTTTCTCCCTCTTCCCTGGAAACTAAAATAAGAATGTCTCAAAATAATGGAGTAAAAAAACTATAGTGTGATACAATGGAAACATAAAAGCTTTAGAATCAGAAAAAAAATTGAGTTGGAAACCATAAAGACAAACCGCTAGTAAAGTCTTTGTCACTTTACATATTTAAAAATATTTTTAATCTAAAGTAATTTAATTATGGAGACTAAAGGTTTATAAAGTTGTAAATGGAATATATATAAGCTACATATAAGGTTATATGAGGTCTGTCCAGAAAGTATCCATCCATGTAATATGAAAAAATAGAGACATTTATTAAAGAAGATACAAGATACAAGAAACATTGGACATAAGACAATGATGCCTTAGTCCCCATCAAAGCAGGCACCTTGGGACCTCACACAGTTCTCCCAATCACCATGAGCTGCCCCATTGTATTTTCCTGAATCTCATCGACAGTCTAGTATCTCTTCCCTTTCAAAGGTGATTTTAGCTTTGGAAAAAGCCAGAAGTCACAGGGTGCCAAATCTGGGCTGTAGGGGAGCTAAGTCACCTGGGTGATTTGAAGTCTCACCAAAAAACTTTGCACGAGACAGGATGCATGAGCAGGCACGTTGTCATGATGAAGCTGCCAATCACCAGTTGCCATAGCTGCGGACTTCTGAATCATCTGAATAGTTTCCACAGAGGAATGTTCAAGCTTAACTCAAAATGTGATGCAGATTCATTGCTTTACTCACTCAATCATTTTGAATGTGACGGCCACACAGTGCACATGCTCATTCAATGGTGTCTACAGCCCCTACTGACTAGTACAGTGAAGTCGTCATTGTTCACATATGTGCATCAAGTCCACTCTCTTTGGCTGCCAGGTGATTTCAATGCCACCCAAACCATTTTCGTTATATTGACAACAGCTGGAATTTTCCCAGACAGACCTTGTATACCGGGCATACTATTATGTACCCAAACATGCAGACCCAAGAACCAGTGCCCTCATTCAAGGTCCATAAATTTATTTTAGCCTCTGGGCAGCAAATTTTATACATTATATTTGAGAGTTATTTTTATTCAAAGTATTATACATTTACTTATCTAGTTCTAGCTAGCGCTATAACAGAAAATACCTTCAGAGGGGTAAGATGTTAAGTTTCTCTCCCTGTGGCTCTATGTCTCTCCTTAGAAGTCTCTAAGTAGAGTTTTTCAGTCCGGTTGATTAACACAGATGTATGAATACATATAACTATCAGAAATTATGTCTAAAGAAGGAGGGAGGGACTTAAGGACTTACCACGCCATGATTTTGCTCTGAAGATGGGAGAAAGTGCTAGTTGTAGACTAGCAGGAAAATGTACAAATACTGTATAGATCTATAAATGTTTAAAAAGTCCCAGAGAGACCCCAAACTCAAATTATCACAAACATTTTGTGCATCTCTCTATGTAGAAAAAAGAGATGGAGATACATATCTCTATCTTTAATATATTCCTCCCTCTTGCCTATAATTCTGGTGCCTACAACGCTGCCCTCTTTAATAATCAACTTTCTTTTGGGGCCTGAGGGAGGGGGTGGGGGGTAGGAAACAGCATCCTCATTGTTGCTGATTTTCCATTTGTTTTAGGAAGAAATTGCCTCCCCTGTGGTATTTTGTATCTAAGTTGACTAGTCAGCTGCGGAGCTAAGAGGTTGGGGAGGCTTCTCAGGGAGTGTTAAAGCAGGCGGGCCAAGCCCTGGAGCAAACACGTGTTCTCTAACTGTGCTTCAGCTCTGCCCTTTGAGGGCACTCCCACAGTGGGAGAGGAAAACCACCTGCGGCCACAAACCCAACCCTATCATCCCTCCACCCTTGGGTAACCCTGCCAACAGTGGCTACTGTGAATGATTTACTTCAGCCGCTCGAACCATCTTCAGATGAATGCATAGCTTCCACTTTAACTCCAATTTTCTTCAGCCATCTTTGTTTTTGTGCCTCTCTACTTTCCCTTAAGGTCAAAACAGCATTAATGTTTGTTTTTTTTAAACATGTTCAGTGGTTGTATCTTCACTCATTTTATTGCAAAACACAGAAAGTGAGAAACAACGAGAAGCCCCTCATGGTCTTCAAAAATAATGTATTTGAAATGTTCGATGTAAAGATCTAGTTAAGCCCTGACTAGTGAGGCTCAGTTGGCTGGAGCATCAGTCTATAGCCAAAGGTTGCATGTTTGATTCCCGGTCAGCGCATATGCCTGGGTTGCCGGTTCGATCCCCTGTCCCAGCGGATCTGGGAGGTAATCAGTAGACGTTTCTCTCTCTCCTTTCCTCTCTCTCTCTAAAAGCAATGAAAAAAAAATTCTCAGATGAGGATTAAAAAAAAAAAGAATCTGGTTATATTCAGACTTAAATTCAGTTAAATTTAACACGCCAAATTTCAAATGGAAATTTGACTGCATTTTAAAATTCATAAAAACTGTACAATATTCTAAATAATACAGATACATCACAATGTTCATGATAGAATTATAGCTTATTTATATAAATTTTAATGGAATGCAACACAAACATTGCTGTCAAAGGAATTGTAAAATCATCTAATATAACCCACCCATTTTTCAAATCAGGAAGTTAAGTGAAGGTCTTATTCAGAAGGAAAAAATACTGTTTTTTTAATCATCGAGCTGTTGCACATGGGTACGATATAAACCTTGTTAAGATAATGATATATTTCTCTTCCAGCTGGTATATAGCCACCGCCCTGAGTCCACTGAGTGTCCACCTGTTGTAGCCTTCTCTCACCTTCCCTACAAGTTCCTGGACCCTTAAACATCAAGCAACTCTAGCGTCAACATTTTGCCAGCAAGAGGCCTTTGGGAGCCAGGCTGCTGTACTGACAGCCGTGTCCTTTCCAGTCGGTCGGTTCCCACGATGGTGAAGGTTGTTAAATAGCTTTGAGTATTATCCCTCCACGCAGTTACTGACAGAAACTTCACTTCCCAGCTGTGCTGGACATTGGCTGATCAACACAGAATCCATTCTTACACTGTACTTCCACCCCCGGCAATTATCTACCTGCTCTTTCCCACACAACTCATGTATTTTGATCAGAGTTGAATCCCCTCTCAGCCCCATGGAGAAGCTTTGATATACTTAGGTCCTCAGCACCTCCCATTTCCTGCCACAGTAAGCACAAGTGAGCAGGGAGCAGCCAACCAGGCTGTGTGGAATGCTGGGAGAGCATCGCTCTCTCCTCCACTAGGTCCTGTGGAAACTAGCAAGCATCTTATTACATCAAGGGAGCCAGTCCTGGAATAAAATTAACATTGTCAACAGTAAAGGAATAAGAAAAACAAAACAGAACAATTAATTGTTGAGGTGGCTACACTTCAGGACCAACTAACCCTCATGTCCCCCTTGCATCCAGACTTTCCAGTAGCCTAAACCTAAGCACTTGTCTTGTTTAAGCCCGTTCGAGTTGGGTTTTCTTTTGCTTGAAACCTCGTAGGGACTCATATTTATACACTGGCCCTCCAGCAAAGCTTTGCCAAAGTTCTCCAGTACAGCCCTATAGTTAACTAGACCACAAAGTTATAAAACATAGAATTTTCCAAAATGTGTTCTGAAAAGCACAGGTTCACGAGAGAAGTCAGTAGCTTTTATGGTCCTGGAAATGAACAGCTCAGCGAACAAAGTCAGATAGATACATCTGGGTCATCTAACATAGAGCATTTGTGGTGTACTCAAAATGCGATTTTTATTTTTGATTCCCATCCAATCCTTTTCAAACTTTTTCAGCAAAGCGAGCATTCCCTGCTCCTGCCTGAAGAGCTTTGTAGGTCTATTAACTTTTCTACTTTTTCTCTGGGAAGAGCTTTAACTCTGAAAACAAAGCATTCATCCAGAAAACAGAAGAACGTTACCCACACACCAGTTGCTCTGAGAAAGGTGGGGTGGGGGTTAGGGTGACATATTTAGAATGCTTAGGTAAATTTGAATTTCAGACAAACAGCAAATAATTTTAAGTATAAGTATGTTTCAAATATTGCATGGGTTATACTTATAATAAAAAGTGTTCATTGTGCATCTGAAATTCAATTTAACTGAGCACCTTGCATTTTATCTTTCAAGAGAAAGAGGTAAGGGGATTTACAGTCCTTACTTCACTGAGAGACTGCATGTTCTTGGGGCATGACAGAGGGTGAGGTGACTTATGTGGGCCAAGTTTAAGGGTCCTTTGAACATTCCATCATAGGGGACCTCTCCAGCATCAACTCTCAAGGCTTGAGTGATACCCCTCATTCCCCTGGGATGTTCACCCCCCTTTAGTCCCTAGACCATCTGCTGGGACCATCAGTTTCACCCTCTACAGCCCACCCTTGTCCATACGGAGCAATGAGAAGCAAGCTCCTAGATTGACCACCAAGTGCTAATAAGCCAACTTTTGCTTCTACATATCCCAGGAGGGAACCAACTTCAGTCTTCAGTGTCCCTGACACATGGGGACATGCATTAAGCTCTTTAAGTAGTCCCACTGAAGCCCTTGCTGACTGGGCTTGGTGTGGGAGGGAGCAACCTTCCCAGGTGGAAAAGGTTGCGGCCCCTGAGCACAGCTGCTAGTCTCCCCTGAGAATACCTCGGCAAGCCTCCCCTTCCTCTGCAGGGACCCGAGCTGTGGAGTAGGTTTCCAGGTAGTATGCTGCTGCAGTCTGCACACAGTGGCTTAGCAACCCACTTGGGAATTCTGCACTGATTTTATTTTAATGCTTAGCTAAAATTTGAATTTTCTATTTTTAAAAAAATTTTAATTTTTTATTGTTATTCAATTACAGTTGTGTGCCTTTTCTCCCTATCCCTCCACCCCACCCCAGCGAACCCCCCTCCCTCCCGCACCTCCACCCTCCCCCTTGATTTTGTCCATGTGTCCTTTATAGTAGTTCCTGTAATCCCCTCTCCCCACTCCCCCCTGCCCATTGTTAGGTTGTTCTTAACTTCAATGTCTCTGGTTATATTTTGTTTGCTTTTTTCTTCTGTTGATTATGTTCCAGTTAAAGGTGAGATCATATGGTATTTGTCCCTCACCTCCTGGCTTATTTCACTTAACATAATGCTCTCCAGTTCCATCCATGCTGTTGCAAAGGGTATAAGCTCCTTCTTTCTCTCTGCTGCGTAGAATTCCATTGTGTAAATATACCATAGTTTTTGGACCCACTCATTTGCTGATGGGCACTTAGGTTGCTTCCAGTATTTGGCTATTGCAAATTGTGCTGCTATGAACATTGGGGTGCATAGGTTCTTTTGGATTGGTGTTTCAGGGTTCTTAGGGTATAATCCCAGCAGCGGAATTGCTGGGTCAAAGGGCAGTTCCATTTTTAGTTTTCTGAGGAAATTCCACACTGTTTTCCACAGTGGCCTCACCAGTCTGCATTCCCACCAACAGTGCAAGAGGGTTCCCTTTTCTCCACATCCTCTCCAACATTTGTTTGTGGATTTGTTTATGTTGGCCATTCTGACTGGTGTGAGATGATACCTCATTGTGGTTTTAATTTGCATCTCTCTGATGGCTAGTGATGCTGAGCATCTTTTCATATGTCTCTGGGCCCTCTGTATGTCTTCCTTGGAGAAGTGTCTGTTCAAGTCCTTTGCCCATTTTTTAATTGGGTTGTTTGTCTTCCTGGAGTGCAGTCGTGTGAGTTCTTTATATATTTTGGAGATCAGGCCCTTGTCTGAGGTATCATTAGCAAATATGTTTTCCCATACTGTTGGTTCTCTTTGTAATTTGGTGCTGTTTTCTTTAGCCATGCAGGAGCTTTTTATTTTGATGAGGTCCCATTTGTTTATTCTTTCCTTTATGTCCCTTGCTTTAGGGGACATGTCTGTGAGGATGTTGCTGCGTGGAATGTCTGAGATTTTCCTGCCAATGTTTTCCTCAAGGACTTTTATGGTGTTACGACTTATATTTAAGTCTTTTATCCATCTTGAGTTTATTTTCGTGTATAGCGTAAGTTGGTAATCGAGTTTCATTTTTTTGCACGTAGCTGTCCAGATCTCCCAACACCATTTGTCGAAGAGGCTGTTTTTGCTCCATTTTATGCTCCTGCCTCCTTTGTCAAATATTAATTGACCGTAAAGTCTTGAGTTTACTTCTGGGCTCTCTGTTCTGTTCCATTGGTCTATGTGCCTGTTTTTATGCCAGTACCAGGCTGTTTTGATTACCGTGGCCTTGTAATACAGTTTGATATCAGGTATTGTGATCCCTCCTGCTTTGTTCTTCTTTCTCAAAATTGCTGCAGCTATTCAGGGTCGTTTATGGTTCCATATGAATTTCTGAAATGTTTGTTCTATATCTGTGAAATATGTCATGGGTACTCTAATAGGGATTGCATTGAATCTATAAATTGCTTTGGGTAGTATGGCCATTTTGATGATGTTAAGTCTTCCAATCCATGAGCATGGTACATGCTTCCATTTGTTTGTGTCTTCCTTAATTTCTTTCTTCAGTGTTGTGTAGTTTTCTGAGTACAGGTCTTTTACCTCCTTGGTTAGGTTTATTCCTAGGTATTTCATTTTTCTTGTTGCTATATCAAATGGGATTTTTTTCCTGATTTCTGTTTCTGAAGTTTCGTTGTTGGTGTACAGGAATGCCTTTGATTTGTGAGTATTGACTTTATATCCAGCTGTTTTGCCAAATTCATTTATGAGGTTGAGTAGTTTTTTGGTGGAGTCTATAGGATTTTCCATGTACACTATCATGTCATCTGCAAACAGTGACAGTTTCATTTCCTCCTTTCCAATTTGGATGCCTTTTATTGCTTTTTCTTGTCTGATTGCTGTGGTTAGGACTTCCAATACTATGTTGAATAGGAGTGGTGAGAGAGGGCATCCTTGTCTTGTTCCTGATCTTAGTGGGAAAGCTCTAAGTTTTTGTCCATTGAGTATGATATTGACTGTAGTTCTCTCATATATGGCCTTTATTATGTTGAGGAATGCTCCCTCTACTCCCACTTAGCTGAGTGTTTTTATCAGAAATGGGTGCTGTATCTTATCAAATGCTTTTTCCGAATCTATTGATACGATCATGTGATTTTTGTCTTTGCTGTTGTTGATGTGATGTATTATGTTTATTGATTGGTGAATATTGTACCATCCTTGCATCCCTGGGATGAATCCCACTTGGTCATGGTGGATGATCTTTTATTTTTTTTCCTTTTCTTTTCTTTTTTTAAAAATATATTTATTGATTATGCTATTACAGTTGTCCCATTACCCCCCCACTCCACTCCATCCTGCCCACCCCCCTCCCTCCCACATTCCCCCCCCCCATAGTTCATGTCCATGGGTCATACTTATAAGTTCTTTGGCTTCTACATTTCCTACACTATTTTTACCCTCCCCCTGTCTATTTTCCACCTATCATCTATGCTACTTATTCTCTGTACCTTTACCTCCCTCTCCCCCTCCCACTCCCTTATTGACAACCCTCATGTTCTAGTTGTTTGCCTAGTTTGCTCTCGTTTTTGTTTTATGTGTGGTCGTTAATAACTGTGAGTTTGCTGTCATTTTTACTGTTCCTATTTTTGATCTTCTTTTTCTTAGGTAACTCCCTTTAACATTTCATATAGTAAGGGCTTGGTGATGATGAGCTTCTTTAACTTGACCTTATCTGAGAAGCACTTTATCTTCCCTTCCATTCTAAGTGATAGCTTTGCTGGATACAGTAATCTTGGATGTAGGTCTTTGTGTTTAATCTTGGGTAATGTAATTATGATGTGCCTTGGTGTTTTCCTCCTTGGGTCCAGCTTCTTTGGGACTCTCTGAGCTTCCTGGACTTCCCGGAAGTCTATTTCCTTTGCCAGATCGGGGAAGTTCTCCATTATTCAAATAAGTTTTCAATTTTTTGTTCTTCCTCTTCTCCTTCTGACACCCCTATAATTCGGATGTTGGAACGTTTCAAGGTGTCCTAGAGGTTCCTAAGCCTCTCCTCATTTTTCCAAGTTCTTGTTTCTTCATTCTTTTCTGGTTGGATGTTTGTTTCTTCCTTCTGATCCATACCATTGGTTTGAGTCCCAGTTTCCTTCTCATCACTATTGGTTCCCTGTACATTTTCCGTTGTTTCTCTTAGCATAGGCTTCATTTTTTCATCTGTTTTTCGAACAGATTCAACCAAGTCTGTGAGCATATTGATAACCAGTGCTTTGAACTGTGCATCCGATAGGTTGGCAATCTCTTCGTCGCTTAGTTGTATTTTTTCTGGAGCTTTGAAGTGTTCTGTCATTTGGGCCATTTTGTTTGTTTGTTTGTTTGTCTTGGCGCATCTGTTACTTTAAGGGGCGGAGCCTTAGGTGTTCACCGGGGCGGGGTAATGCTGGTCGCTGCGCTGTGACGCTGTACGTGGGGGAGGGGCCGAGTGGGAGCAATGGCGTCCGCCTCACTGTCCTCCGGATTTCAATATTTCACTCCGATACCCACAATCAAACTGGGTCACTCTGGTGCTGGTTCCCAAGTAAATGGGCCTGTGCACACTCTAGGCCCCTGTGGGTCTCTCCAACGACCTCTCCTGTGAGGCTGGGAGTCTCTCCTGCTGCCGCCCCAACCCCCAGGGGCGCTTTCAATCACAGGTTTCAGGCTTTATTTCCCCGAGCTGGAGCCCTGGGTTACGAGGTGTGGGCGAATGTGGTGCCGCAGGGTGCTACCCGCCACTCTGCCTGCCCCGCTCTCCACCACTCTGAGTCCGGCCCTCTGGGTTTATCTGTGCAAATGTGGGGCCGCAGGGTCTGCTAGTGCTTGGACTGCCTGTGCCATTTGTCCCACACTCCGCCAGTCTCAGTCCCACCACAGCCACGCGAGTCCTCTCCACCCCGGTGCCTGTCTCCGCCCCTCCTACCAGTGTGGATGAATGTTTATTTTCTGTTTCCTTGGTGTCGGTCGCCCTTGCTGTTCGATTCTCTGTCAGTTCTGGTTGTGCGAGGAGGCGCAGTGTGTCTACCTACGCCGCCATCTTGGTTCCTCCGTGGATGATCATTTTAATGTATTCCTGGATGCGGTTTGCCAATATTTTGTTGAGAATTTTAGCGTCTATGTTCATCAGTGATATTGGCCTGAAGTTTTCTTTCTTCATTGTGTCTTTATCTGGTTTTGGGATTAGGATGATGCTGGCTTCATAAAAAGAGTTTGGGAGTCTTCCATCAGTTTGGATTTTTTTGAATAGTCTGTGAAGGATAGGGGTTAGCTCTTCCTTAAATGCTTTGTAGAATTCTCCTGTGAAACCATCTGGTCCAGGGCTTTTGTGTGTTGGGAGTTTTTTGATGACTGCTTCAATTTCGTCTGCTGTTATTGGTCCGTTCAGGTTTTCTGCTTCTTCTTCATTCAGTTTTGGAAGATTATATTTTTCTAGAAATTTGTCCATTTCACCTCGGTTTTCAAATTTCTTAGCATACAGTTCTTCGTAGTAATTTCTTACAATCCTTTGTATTTCTGTGGTATCAGTTGTAATCTCTCCTCTTTCATTTCTAATTGTGTTTATTTGGATCCTCTCTCTTTTCTTCTTGATGAGCCTACTTAAAGGCTTGTCGATTTTGTTTATCTTTTCAAAGAACCAGCTCCTGGATTCATTGATCCTTAGAATTGTGCTTTTAGTCTCTATGTCATTTAGTTCTGCTCTGATCTTGGTTATTTCCTTCCTTCTGCTTGCTCTGGGCTGTCTTTGTTGTTGTTCCTCCAGTTCTTGTAGGCGTAGGATTAGGTTGTTTGTTTGAAATGTTTCTATCTTTTTAAGGTAGGCCTGTATTGCTATGAACTTCCCTCTCAGGACTGCCTTTGCTGTGTCCCATAGGTTATGGGTTGTTGTGAGTTCATTTTCATTTGTTTCCAGAAAGTTTTTGATTTCTTCCCTAATCTCGTTGTTGACCCATTCATTGTTTAATAGCATGCTATTCAGTCTCCATGATTTTGGGTGTTTTGGGTTTTTTCCTTTGGGGTTGGTTTCTAGTTTCAGCCCCTTGTGATCAGAGAAAATGCTTGATATGATTTCAATTTTCTTGAATTTGTTGAGGCTTGCTTTGTGTCCTATCATGTGGTCTATCTTTGAAAAAGTTCCATGGACACTTGAAAAGAATGTGTATTTTGCTTCTTTGGGATGAAAAGCTCTATATATATCAGTTAAGTCCATTTCCTCTAGGGTATTGTTAAGTGACACAATATCCTTGTTGATATTTCATTTGGAAGACCTGTCCATTTTTGATAGTGGTGTGTTAAAGTCCCCTACTATAATTGTGTTGCTATCAATATCTTTCTTGAAATCCTCCAAGATTTTCTTTATGTATTTTGGTGCTCCTATGTTGGGAGCATATATATTTACAATGTTTATGTCTTCTTGGTGGATTCTTCCTTTGAGTATTATGAAGTGACCTTCTGGGTCTCTCTTTATGGCCCTTCTTTGGAAGTCTATTTTGTCTGATATGAGTATTGCTACCCCTGCTTTTTTTTCCTGTCCATTTGCTTGGAAAATTTGTTTCCAGCCCTTCACTTTCAGTCTGTGTAAGTCTTTTGTCCTGAGATGGGTCTCTTGTAGGCAGCATATGTGTGGGTATGTTTTCTTATCCATTCAGCTATTCTATGTCTTTTGATTGGAGCACATAATCCATTTACATTTAAGGTTATTATCGATAGGTAGTTATTCATTGCCATTTTTTCCTACCTGTGTTCCTCTGTCTTTCTCTTTTCCTTCCTTTCCTTAAAGCAGTCCCTTTAGCATCTCTTGCAGAGCTGGTTTGGTGGAGTTGTATTCTTTTAGACTTCTTTTGTCTGGGAAACTCTTTATTTGGCCTTCTATCTTGATTGAGAGCCTTGCTGGGTAAAGTAGTCTTGGTTGCAGGCCTCTGGTTCTCATTACTTGGAATATTTTCTGCCATTCTCTTCTGGCTTGGAGCGTTTCCATTGAGAAGTCAGTTGCTAACCTTATTGGGGCTCCCTTGTATGTTACTTCCTGTTTCTCCCTTGCTGCCTTTAAGATCCTCTCTTTGTCTTGGAAATTTGCCATTTTAATTATGATGTGTCTTGCAGTGGGTCTCTTTGGGTTCCTCTTGCTTGGGACTCTGTGTTTCCTGGATTTGGGTGACTTTTTCTCTCCTCAGATTAGGGAAATTTTCCATCATTACTTTTTCAAACAGGTTTTCTATCCCTTGCTCTTCTTCTTCTCTTTCTGGTATTCCTATTATACGGATATTGTTACGTTTCATGTTGTCCTGCATTTCCCTTAATACCTCTTCATTCTTTCTGAGCCTCTTTTCCTTTTCTTGCTCTTTCGGGGTGTTTTTTTCTACTTTGTCCTCCAGCTCGCTGATCCGATCTTCTGCTTCATCAAGTCTGCTTTTCATTCCTTCTACTGTGTTCTTCAATTCAGAAATTGTATTCTTCATTTCCTCTTAGCCCTTGTTGATAGTTTCTATTTCCTTTTTCATGTTGATATAGTTTGCAGTGAGTTCATTGTAGTTTCCCTGTAGTTTCTGGTAGTTTTCTTTGAGCTCAGAGAGCCCAGTGAGCTTCCTCATAACCATTGCTTTGAACTCAGTATCTGATAGTTGACCTGCCTCTTTTTCAGTTAGCATTCTTTCTGAGGCTTCCTCCTTTCCTTTCATTTGGGGATTGTTGTTTTGTTTTCCCATTGTTTGTGAGACTCTTCTTGTTAGCCTCTGCTTCTTAAATTGATCTATTCTGACTCCCTGGGTTTATGGTATGAACTTCTATGGTAGAATGCCAATGGGATTCAGTGGTGCTGTCTCCTTAATCTCCTGTGCTCACTGGTCTTGAGCTGACGTTTATGGGTGTAACATGGTCTAACTCTGGTCTTTTCAGCACTCCAGGTTTTCTTGTCTCACCTGTGGGAAAAAGAGGAAGGGGGGCCAAAAAAAAAAAAAAAGCAGGGAAGTAGGGAAAAAGAGAATAGAAAAGGAAAGGAAGGAAGGAAGAAAGAATAAAGAAAGATCGGAGGCAAGATAAGAAGGAATTTTAACAAAAGTTAAAACAAAAGAATAAATAAAAGAAGGCAGGAAGAAGGAATAAAAAAGGTAAAGGATGGAAGGAAGAAGGAATAAAAAAAGACAGAAGGACAGAAAGGAAGAAGGAATTCAGGGGGAAAGGAGGAAAGAAAAAAAAAAGTCTTCTGCTGGCTTTAAACTGGTCAGGTTAGTTCTGCTGGTCGTCCTGTCTGTGGAATGGGAGGGGGTGGTTGGAAGGATTGGTTTCACTTTTCTCCCTTCCTGAGCCACACTCTTCGCTGTTGTTCAGCCTCCAGTCCAGTCCCTCAGGGTCCTTCTGGTCCCCACTAGACCTTTAGTTCACCAGTTGTGCTGTCGTTAAGTTGCACCAATTAGGGGCAACTCACACTCCACCTTCTTGCTCTTTGGTGTCTTAGATGCTAGGGCCTCTTGGTGCTGCTATGGCGTAGTTCAGCCCTCTACTGGGTGGAGTCTTTCCGGGGAATGCAGTCTCCCCTAGCCCTGCAGCTCCCCTCTGCTGGGTGTTCTGCCTTTGTCCTAGAGAGTCAGTAGGCCCTGCAGGGCTCTGTGCGCAGGGGCTAGGTAGGAGTTGTAGGTGTGGTCGCCCGCAGGCAGCCGGGCCATTGATCAGCTGATCTGCTGCTTTGGGCCTGGGTCCCATGTGGCTGGCTGGTCCGCAGCTTTGGGCCTGAGTCGAGTGGGGCCGGCGGGGGGGGGGGGGGGGGGCGGGGGGGGCGCTTTGGGACTCAGTTGTGTGCAGCCCGCTGATCCAGCCGCTTTGGGCCTGAGTCGAGTGGCCCTTGGGTCCTCCGCTTTGGGCCTGTGGGTGGGGCAGGTTTCAGGTGTGGGTGCCCTGCCGGGGGTTTCAGGCATGGGCCCCCAGTCTGCTAATCTGGGTGCGGGCAACCGGGCTTCAGGTGAGCGCTGGGGCTGCTTATCCCGAGTTCACAGTCCAGGGGCTGAGGGGGGAGGGGCGCCAGAGGCCTCCACTGCTGCGGAGAGTTCTCTGACTAGCCCCTGAGTGCCTCTATTTTCTTTTTCTTTTTGAGAAATTCTTCTTATTCAAGCCCCCCTGGTCCAAACAAGCACCTGGCTGCTCACAGCTCAGCCTGGCTCTCTCCCAAGAATCCTGCAGCAGCCCCTGCGCCCCAGTCGGGGCTTCAGCCGCCCTGGTCCCCGCGCTGGTCCTGGGGACCTTATTGTCCTTAAGCACTCTTCTTACCGTCAGATCTTTCAATGTCCTCTATCTTTGGTCTCCGATCCTCATATATGCTGGAATACCGTTGGCTGTTCGCTCTGCTCCTCAGATCAGCTAGGTATTTCACTGGTGTTGAGGGGAAGTGGACTCCGCTCCCACCTATCTCGCCGCCATCTTAAGAAGTCCTCTGAATTTTCTATTCTATGATATAGGTTTCTTTTCTGGGAAAATTCTCACAACTCTTAATACAGCACACCTATGAGTCTACACAAAGGAGTGATAGTTTGCAGTAGTTCCCATGTGAACTTAACTATATGAAGCTCCCCCCCTTTTTTTTTATTCCAGGAACTTTTAATAAAATTTGTGTTCTGGCACATATTTTAGAATGTATTGCCCTAGAAGATTTTTTTTTTTTTTTTAGTGATTAAGAGCGGAAGCTGTGAGTTCAGCTTTTGAATCTGATTCTGTTACTTACTGTGTAACTTCAGGCTCTGTGCCTCAGTTAGGCATCCACCTCACTGACTTGCTGTGGAGCGAAATTAGTCACAATGGCAAAGCACTTGGGTCAATGCCAGGCACAGAGCATGGGCTCAGTAAACGTTAGCTGTTACTATTAGTGGTAATAGGGTCAGCATCGGGAGCAGTGAAAGTAGTAGTACTGAGCTGCTTGGGTGATAATTATAAAATGATAAACTGAGTTTTAATCGTGAGACACTCATATCGTTTTGAAAATTCACATGTTCCTGACTTTACAGAAACCAGATATTTTCATACATTTGAATATAGATAAATAAATAAAAATGCCTTCAGAGTCCCTTAAATAGTACTATGGTTTTTGTACCTTTTGTATTTAACCATATAAAATGGTTTTTGAAATGTTGGACACAATTTTCACAGAGTTAGAAGATCTGTAATTAGGAATTACCTTTATCATAATCATTAAGTAATTTTCAGTGAAAAAATGCTTAATCCAAAAGAGAAAAAATCATTAGCAACTTTGTGTTAGATTATATATATATATATATGTATATATATATATATATATAAAATAAATGCAAAACACAAAGTTGTCTAGTTTAAAACCAAATTTTCCAAACGTGCGATCATTTTTGTTTTGTGATTTTTCAAACTGTACAACTCTGCCACGATCCTATGACTTAGGGCGCAAGACATGCACGCCATCGTCATTCCTTTTTGGACAGTGTCTCGCTCACACGTGGGGCTCAGAAAGAGCAGAGAGAAAACAGCAAGCCCCATGAGCACACACCTCAAGAACACTACTTTAAAAAGCACAATTGTACCCTCACTTGTGGTAAGCAGCACAGCACACCAAGGTGGACCCTGGGTGAGCTGATGTAAACTATAATCAGAACGTTTGCTTCTGTGTACCTCAGAGGCCTTGAGTAGCAATTTCATTCACAGTTTCAACAGACTGTATTGTTATGGGTTGAATTGCATCCCCTCAAAAGCTGTGTTGAAGTCCTAACCCCTAATACCTCAAGGGTGTGGCATCTACATGATGTAAAAAGATGGCCATCCAAAAGCCAAGGGATGCCTGAAGCTACCACAAATTAGGAGAGAGGCCAAGATCGGATCTTTCTCCAGAGACTTCAGGGGAGCATGGCCTTGCTGACGACACCTTGCTTTCAGAGTGCCGGCCTCCAGAACTGAGAAACAACACATTTCTGTTGTTCTAAGCCACCCGGTGTGTTGTACTTTGTTAGAGCAGTCCTAAGAAACTCACAAGCTCTATGAAAGTATGTCCCTCCAAACATGCAAATTTCTAAGAGCAGCTGTCCCATACTTCCCCCGCCCACTTCCAACAGCTCATCAAATCTCAAGACCTCCTGTTTGAAGTTAGTAGAGATTTAATACATTAAAAAAAAAAACCCTACAAAATGAAGATAAAAAGGAGATAAACTGACAAGACTATCATTTTAGTGTCCTCTATTTTTATTTCAAATGGTTAAGAAAGTGTCACTTTAACTGAAGTGGTCACAGGTATATTCTACCTCTGAGGTTGCCACATTTAAAAATAAAATATTGGTGTTAGAGCCCAGCCACGTCACATTAAGAATAAATTTTAACTGCAGTGAGTAATCCTGCAATCCAAGCAATGATAGCAAACCTACATTTGCTGATTTACTGGCTCCACTCAGAAGATTATTCCCAGGAACTGGTGGACGTTTGAGCCTGGCTCTCCCCCCAGCGCACACGAGCCTTCTGAGCCGCCCTGGGGCCCTCACTTGCTGAGCTTGACTAAAGCAAAGCAGAGGGAGGAAGTGAGCTGCTTTCCTGGGCTGCCGGCCTCATGCATGACCCCAACCCTTACTATTTACTGAAAATATCCTCCCAATTAAAAAAAAAATGGCAGGAACTTTTGGTGGCTGAATTGTTGTAGGATTCCTGGTAAAATACAGTCCTCAAAGCACACCTCAAAAAATTCCCACAGGGGTTAAAAACATTTTTGCTTTTTTATATTGTTTTCTTCTCATTCTCTCTACAAAACTCCCACAGAAGCTGTTCTTCCTCAGGCCTCTAATCTGAATAGTGGCATGCGTCAAGTCCAGAGTTCCTGGACAGAAGGAGCAGACAAGGGAACGACAGGGCTGAGGGGTTCACAGGATCTGACACTCACAGTGGCCACTGTCTATGGGGCTTTGCATAAGGGCCTTCACCATCTGCTCAGAGACCTCAGTTTCTTCTATGCGAAAGGAGGACGTTGTACTCTATGGCTCCTAACATTTGCAACTTGAAAATCCTATGACTTTGATTCTAAATGCACAAGGGAGTAGTAGTTCATGGATGCTGCCATAATCTCACACCTTTAGGAAGGTTAACTTCAGGAAGATCAAAAAGAACTTTCACTGAGAAAGAAGATGGTGACATTATCAATGGAAAGTAGAGGGTTTTTGTGGTAGAATCCTAAGGAAAGTGTTCAGTTTTCAATGATTCTCCATGGAAATGGAGGAGTAAGACTTCTACTTGAAGTAGACCAAGCCACTCCCAAGAAGTGGGACCCGTTGGGCAAGAAGACCTTGGTGTCTGTCACTTGCCCTGGCCCACTTTCTGCACTCTAAATTCTCCCAGTTTTGAGTACAAATCCCCATCACAAGCTGGATGACTCCATTGGTAGGCTGTCACTCTCTCTCTCTCAGATTGCATGAAATTCTTACTTCACAATGAAGATGCTTCTTTTATTCTTTCATGATATTAGGTGATGTATCAGGATTCCAGGAGGGAAAGAATGGCTTGCCAAAATTATGCTAATTTAAGGGGGGTACACGTAGTAACAGGGACAGTGCAGTAGCCTGGGGTTGGTAACAATGAAGCTTGTCTTTATTTCCAAAAGGAAGAGGAAAGGGAACAGTTACCAGACCCCTAAATAAGAGAGTTGTGAAGCCCTCTCTAAGCGGTCTCTAGAGAGGGCTGCCCACGTGAAGCAACCCCACAGGGAGGGAGTCAGGGGAATGAATACCTCGAAGCCAATACAAGGCATTTTGAAGTACCTCCTGAAGTAATTCTCTTAATGTCCTCAAACTGTTGAAAGTGTATCCTTACTGAGGAAAAAGCAGAGGAAGACTATTCTCTTACCAATGCCTTCTCAAAGCAATGCAGACTTTTCGGTGTGGAATTGGTTTAAGTATACAAACCTAAAATGATTCCTTACCCACAGAATATGCCCCTCTTCCAGAGATTAAAAGTTTGACCTCCACTCTATGCCCCCCAAAAAGTTCCAAAAGTCTGCTACTTGTTATCCTTTGTAATTTAATATGTGAGAGGCTGGTTTTCCTTTGAGTTCACTCAGTGTAAATATACTCAGCCCATGACCAAACTCCAACATTCAAAACGGGAGGAAGTCACTCCAGAGCCCTCTTTGAACACCTAGCATTGTTTCAGGAGTCTGCTGGGGTCAAACTCCACAGCCCTAACGTAGAGCTATTGCAGCCTGAGGGTCTAATACTGTGTCCTGCTTTATCTGGTGTATTACTTTATTAAAACCCCGCAGCTGGAGTTATACTCTTAATTACATTTATACCCCCCCAAATAAGCAAAATTCTTGGTAACAAATATATGGCAAGTTTTCTACTCTTCACTCCCATACTCACAACAGATATGGCTAATCAGCCATTTCTGGTTCCTAGAAACTGGAAATATGGTAGTGAGTGTCTCTGTCAACAAATTCTGTTGGCCGAAGGAGTCGGCTTCTGCTTTCTTCCTCTTTTAGTCCCTCCAGGCTCCTCCACATGTTATTAATATATACTATAAAAGCCTTGTTAGGGTCTATTGCAATCAATTATTACCACATAATAGCATCACTTAGCTGTAATTAACCTTCTGCCAGCAATACTTACAAATCCTTATCTGCTTCTGTTAATCTAGTTACATCCCTGGTGTTAAGGAGTAGTCATAACTCATTAACACTTATCCTCAGGTAGGCCATGCTATAAATACGCTGGTAAATAGTTTCTTTCTTGTGGGTTTGTTTTTTACAACCTAAGCCAGAATTCTTCCACATCCGAGTGGAACTGGGATTCAGCTGAGGCAGGGAGTACATCAACTAGGGGATATATAATTTCTCTGTTTTATGCTCGAAGACAAATCCAACAAAATACTGGAATACCAGAGTTAGAAAAAAAACAAACCCACTTTTCTTGATGCTGAAGCCAGGTGATTTTTAAGATGTGAGACACTTAAAACAAAAAACTTGTCACACATAGTAGGTAACATCCTGTATCCGCAGCTCACCTGCTGTACCTGGATTGCGTTGCTTGCATCACGTTTGGTCATGAGCATCAATAACCTCGTGACCACAGAGACCTGAGGCCAGCAGCAGCGCCTAACCTCGAGTCCGCGTGGTTGCTCATCTCTCGTCCAGAACTGCCAGCCCCTCAGGCCTGCCAGCCTAAATTTGCCTCCCACCCAGCCCCACCCACATCTCTGGCCTGGCCACCCCTCTCACCTGCAGCCCAGTCCTGCCTCTGACCTCAGACAGGCCCTGCCCCTCATCTGTAGGTTTGATTTTTAGTGGTTCACTTAAACAAAATCAGTCAGAAATCAACTATACTTGTGGACATATATAAATAATGTATACTTTATAAAATTAAAGAGTACTCTGAAAAAGTTCAGAGAATAAAAGGGCAAGACACAAAGTGTGAGAAAATATGAGTTACCTAAAACGCAGGGTACAAAAAGACAGAAAGTGAAAGAATGGGACCAGATACACAGGATGGTGCAAAAGCAGCTTTACAGTTGTTCACGTGGAAAATAATATCGTAATTATTAAATAATAAGAAAACGATAAACTCTGTTTCTCATACTCACAACTCTAACCCTATTTTTCTCCCATCCTGTATTATGCAAACATAAACCACATGAAAATTATGTAATAACATGCACTGGACCTCAAAGTAAATAGAATTAGCAGAGATGAAGAGCACTTTATATCAATAGGTTTAATTTACCAGGAAGATCCAAATTCACCACGTACTTAATATCATAAACTTAAATTATATAGAACAGAGACACAAAAATATTTATAATCATACTAGATTTAACAAACCTCTCTCGTCAGGAATAGAGCATTCCTTTCACAAACAAGTGAGAACCTCAAAAAATTCAGTAAGGATGTAAGAAACACCATGAGCAGCAAACTGGATTCAGCATTCACAGATAACCGAGTATACACAACTTCTCCTGCTGACCTGCACAAAGGAGATATTTCCAAAATGAACAGAGATGCATGCATGGAAAATTTTTTTATATCCACCATATTGTTATGAGGCAAGTGTCAATAAAATTTCGAAAGATTGAAATTATATGAAGTATGTTTCTTGCTCGCATTGTAGAGAATCTAGAAATCATTTGTAAAAGGTAACTAGAAAGTTGTTACATTTAAAACTGATGAAATACACTTCTACATAACCCTCAAAATAAGTCACAATTGGAGTTAAAAAATAATTGGAACTGAATAATAATAAAAATAATACATTAAAACCTGTGGAAAAGTAGTGATGAATCTGCACACTAGGGGGAAACAGCTGAAAATTCACGTGTTCTGCATCCATACTACAAACCCAGAATAACAAATTATATCCAGAGCAAGTAGAAGAATCGAAATAGGAAAGTAGAGATGTCTGGAAGGGTATGTACTTGAAACAATAGCAGTTATTGCCTGTTTGGGTAGAATTTTGAATTAATTTTCACTTTTCTGTATAATTTAAATAGTCTGTAACAAAGAAAAAAGGGCAGCCTCAGTTTGGGTTAAAAAAAATATGAGGGAAAAACATGGCAAAATTTAAGAATAAAAATAACCTAGACTGCTGTGGTGACACCACCAGAGGCCTTTTCTCTACTGACCCAGCCCGATCTCACTCAGAGGGGCCCATTTTCCAAAGTGCGTTTCTTTCTGTGCAAATGCAGCCGAGTAGAGAGGAAATGACAGGACCAGACCAGAATGACCAGCACAACCTTAGGGGAAACTAGCCCCGGGGCCGCTTCACTTCCGGGCCCCCTCACAACCAAGATGCTTCACAACTAAGCAGCAACAGCACACACCTGACCCACAGAGGTGCTGCTTCATGAGTCACCTGGAACACTACTGAGGCTCCTAATAGCCAGGCTGCACTCACAGCTGTTCTATAAAAAAATAGACGTACTTGCAATAATAACGTTTCATCTTCCCCACACCCCGACTCAGGCACACAACTGGCATTGAATTGGGGCCAATGACCAGTAGTTGATATAGGTAACAATTCCATGCATGGGTAATGTAGCCCAGCAGCCCATCAGAGAAGGGAGTGGGAGAAGGGTGCGATGGGCAGGACCCAAGCCAAAACATGGGTGCTCCAATGGGCGTAGTGTGCCCAGACACGCAATATGAAACTCTACGGCCAGGGCTCGGGGTTTCCCGGGGCTCTCTTGGGGCCCTGGCACCCTCTCTCACATAGAGACTGCCCACACCATGCTTTGATCCCCCGCAGGATGCCTGTAGACCTCAAAAAGAGGTCCTCTGCCAGCCCAAGCTCGGACCCCAGGGACAGAGTACAGGTCACTCGCCTAACTTGTGGGAAACCTGCCGGCTCCTCCACTCCAGGCCTCCCCACTGTGAAGATCCCCTTGTCTTTCCATCCGTAAGGGAGTCCCCCCTAACAGATGGAAAGACAGGGGAGAAGCCCCCAGGAGATGGCTTCCATCAGAGCCACGGCTAGCTCCTTTAAGGCCAAGAGGCCTGGCCGGAAGGCGAAGGACCAGCACTCCCACCAGAAGCCTCCCATGGGACAACGTGCCCCACGCTTGACGTATCAGGCCAGGTTCAGGGGGCAATGGGACTGTGACCATAGAACTGGACGCTTTGCCCTTTGTCAAGAGGACCGAGTTTTTTCCGGGAGACCACACTTCCGAGCAGGTCTCCCACCCCCGCAAAGGCAGAGTACCCTGGGAAGAACCAGGGACCAGGGGCCGGGATGGCGTGCCAGCCAAGGTTAAGCGCGAGGTGGAGTTAGTTAGGGCAGGAGGGACCCATGCTCTCGGACTCGCTCTCCCCAGGGGAGTCAGGCCTGCCTGACGCTGTGCAGCTGACAGTCTTGAATTGGCTGAAACTCCCCCACCCTGCACCGAGGCGGCAAACTTAGACCAAGGGCATTCAACTCTCTAAAGTCTGTTCTAAACCACCGAGAAGGGAGTGTGACCGCTTCGACCTCAGTCCCCCAGAGCTAGAACCCCTACTCTGGGAAGGAATCGGAGGCCTCCTGTTTTAGAGTCCGCAAAAGGAATTCAACTGTAGTGAACCTGGGCCCAAGACAGCAGCACCAGGCCTAAATGTAGGAAGCCGGGGAGACAACAGCAGCCTGTGAGGCCAGGCCTCGATGTCTCCCAGGAACTCTCTCGAAGCTCAGGTGCCCTCTCTCACCTAGAGTGTGCCCACGTGCTCCCTTAGTGCCTGTAGGACACCTGCGACCTGCCACAAGCGGCCCTCTGCCTCCATGGAACTAGAACACCTGGGGCCTCAGTCACTGGCCTCAGTTGGGGGAAACTGGCAGATCCCTCCATCCCATCCTCCGAACTGTGAAGATCCACCTGTACTTCCATCTGTAATTGGGGACCCCCTTACGAATGGAAAAACAGGGGGAAGGACCCAACAGATGGCTTTTGTCAGAAACATGGCTAGCCGGTTTCAGGCCCAGACACAGAGCCTGGCAGGCGAGGGCAGGCAGCCCCACCAGAAGCCTCCCTCGGGACAACGTGGCACACCCTGGATATATAACCTAGGCTCACAGAGTCCACAGGGTCATGTCTCTGGAACTGGAAGCTTCCCTGCCACCCAGAGGACCCCGCGTTTTCCCATAGACCACACTTCCCAGCAGGTCTCCCAACCTGTTGAGGAACAGTGCAAAAGAAGAAGTAATGACTTGATGCCGGGACAGGGTGCCCGGCACAGTTCCGCCCAGGTGGAGCAGGTCTGGGCGGAAGGGACACACGGCCACGGACAGGTTATCCCGTGGGGAGTCAGGCCTGCGCCACGCTTGGGCGGCTAAGAGCCTTGCTTTGGCTGTAACTCCCCACCCTCCACCTAGTCAGCAGACTTGGACCATGCGGCTTGCACTGTGTAAAGTCTGGCCGAAACTACAGGAGAAAGGACTGTGACCGCTGCACCGTCTCTCGCCTTGAGAGTGCCCACGCCGTCCCTTGAGCCCCGCGAGACACCTGCTTCCCGTGATGAGAGGCCCGCTGCCTCCGTGGAGCTTGGAACTCTGGGGCCGGGCTGCGGGTCACTGGGCTAAGTGGCTGGAAAGGCGCAGACCCCTCCGTCCCGACCGCCCCACTGCGAAGGACAGGGGGCAGGCCCCCAGGAGATGGCTTTGGTCGAGCCGCGGCTGGCCGGTTTCGGGCCAAGACGCGGGACCCGGCAGGCTCAGGGCAGGCAGCCCCACCAGAAGCCTCCCTCGGGGCAACGGGCCCCACCCTGGACATATCAGGCCTGCTCCACAGGGTCCCTGGGGTCGTGTCCGTGGAACTGGAAGCTCTCCCCGCCACCCGGAGGTCCGTTCCTTTTCCCGTGGACCACACTTGCCAGCCCGTCTCCCACCCCGGCACAGGCAGAGTGCCAGGGAACAACTAGGGACCTGGGGACGGGAAGAGGGGGCCGGCCACGGTTCCGCGCCAGGTGGGGCGGGCCCGGGCGGGCGGGACCCACGCCCAGGGACCCGGTCTCCCGGGGGGTCTCGGGCCTGAGACCTGCCTGCGGGGCTAAGAGTCTTTCTTGGCTCCAACGGGCCCACCCGGCCCCGAGGCGGCAAACTTGCACCGAGACGCTTCTACTCTCTAAAGTCTGGGCTCAACTTCGCCAGAAGGGACTGTGTCCGCTGCGACCTGGGTCCCACAGAGCTCGAACCCCCCTCCCCGTGAAGGCATCCGCGGCCCGTGGTCCTTGGTGTCCGCAAAAGGCATTCACCTGCGGAGAACCTGGGCCCAGGTGAGCGGGACCAGGCCCCACGGCAGGAGCCTGGGGAGGCCACTGGAGCCACGGGGGCCAGGGCTGGGCATTTTCCCGGGTGCTCTCTCGGGTCCCAGGCGCCCTCTCTCGCCCGGGGAGTGCCCACGCCGTCCCCTGACCCCCGCAGGACGCCTGCATCCCGCCATAAGCGGCCCACCTCCTCCATGGAGCTCGGACACATGGGGCCGGGGTGCGAGCAACTGGCCTACGTGGCGGCAAACCCGCAGACCCCTCCGTCCCGTCCCCACCACCGCGAAGATCCCCCTGTTCTTCCATCCGTAAAGGGGGACCCCTTTACGGATGGAAGAACAGGGGGGAGGCCCCCAGGAGATGGCTTTTGTCCGAGCAGCGGCTGGGTGGTTTCGGGCCAGGAGGCGGGGCCGCGCAGGCGCAAGCAGGCCCCCCCACCCCACGAGCATCCCTCCCGGGCAACGGGCCCCCCCCCCCCCTCCCCTTGAGATATCAGGCCAGGTTCACAGGGTCCCCGGGCTGCTGTCAGAGTTCAGGGAAGCCTCCCTGCCACCCACAGGACCAAGCGTTTTCCCCCGTGGACCACACGTCCCAGCAGCTCTCCCACCCCCGCAGAGGCAGAGTGCCCGGGAAGAACTAGGGACGTGGGGCCGGGAAGAGGGGCCGGGAAGAGGGGCCGGCCACGGTTCCGCGCCAGGTGGAGCGGGTCCGGGCGGGCGGGTCCCTGGTCAACGGACCGGTTCTCCCGTCGGGAGTCGGGCCTGTGCCCCTGCTGGGAGGCCAAGAGCCTTGCTTCGCCTGCAACGCCCCCACCCTGCCACAAGGCGGCAGACTTGGACCCAGCCGCTTCAACCCTCCAGTCTCTGCTGAACCACCCAAAAATGGAGTGTGACCGCTGCGACCTCAGTCCCCCAGAGCTCCAACCCCCACCTCTGTGAGGGAATCGGCGGCCTCCTGTCCTTGGCGTCCGCAAGAGGCATTCACCTGCGGTGAACCTGGGCCTCGGGCGAGCAGGGCCAGGCCCCATGGTAGGAGCCCGGGGAGGCAATGGCAGCCTCTGCGGCCAGGCCTCGGGCTCTCCCCGGGGCTCTCTCGGGGCACGGGCACCGTCTCTCGCCTTGAGAGTGCCCACGCCGTCCCTTGAGCCCCGCGAGACACCTGCTTCCCGTGATGAGAGGCCCGCTGCCTCCGTGGAGCTTGGAACTCTGGGGCCGGGCTGCGGGTCACTGGGCTAAGTGGCTGGAAAGGCGCAGACCCCTCCGTCCCGACCGCCCCACTGCGAAGGACAGGGGGCAGGCCCCCAGGAGATGGCTTTGGTCGAGCCGCGGCTGGCCGGTTTCGGGCCAAGACGCGGGACCCGGCAGGCTCAGGGCAGGCAGCCCCACCAGAAGCCTCCCTCGGGGCAACGGGCCCCACCCTGGACATATCAGGCCTGCTCCACAGGGTCCCTGGGGTCGTGTCCGTGGAACTGGAAGCTCTCCCCGCCACCCGGAGGTCCGTTCCTTTTCCCGTGGACCACACTTGCCAGCCCGTCTCCCACCCCGGCACAGGCAGAGTGCCAGGGAACAACTAGGGACCTGGGGACGGGAAGAGGGGGCCGGCCACGGTTCCGCGCCAGGTGGGGCGGGCCCGGGCGGGCGGGACCCACGCCCAGGGACCCGGTCTCCCGGGGGGTCTCGGGCCTGAGACCTGCCTGCGGGGCTAAGAGTCTTTCTTGGCTCCAACGGGCCCACCCGGCCCCGAGGCGGCAAACTTGCACCGAGACGCTTCTACTCTCTAAAGTCTGGGCTCCACTTCGCCAGAAGGGGCTGTGTCCGCTGCGACCCGGGTCCCACAGAGCTCGAACCCCCCTCCCCGTGAAGGCATCCGCGGCCCGTGGTCCTTGGTGTCCGCAAAAGGCATTCACCTGCGGAGAACCTGGGCCCAGGTGAGCGGGACCAGGCCCCACGGCAGGAGCCTGGGGAGGCCACTGGAGCCACGGGGGCCAGGGCTGGGCATTTTCCCGGGTGCTCTCTCGGGTCCCAGGCGCCCTCTCTCGCCCGGGGAGTGCCCACGCCGTCCCCTGACCCCCGCAGGACGCCTGCATCCCGCCATAAGCGGCCCACCTCCTCCATGGAGCTCGGACACATGGGGCCGGGGTGCGAGCAACTGGCCTACGTGGCGGCAAACCCGCAGACCCCTCCGTCCCGTCCCCACCACCGCGAAGATCCCCCTGTTCTTCCATCCGTAAAGGGGTCCCCCTTTACGGATGGAAGAACAGGGGGGAGGCCCCCAGGAGATGGCTTTTGTCCGAGCAGCGGCTGGGTGGTTTCGGGCCAGGAGGCGGGGCCGCGCAGGCGCAAGCAGGCCCCCCCACCCCACGAGCATCCCTCCCGGGCAACGGGCCCCCCCCCCTCCCCTTGAGATATCAGGCCAGGTTCACAGGGTCCCCGGGCTGCTGTCAGAGTTAAGGGAAGCCCTCCCTGCCACCCACAGGACCAAGCGTTTTCCCCCGTGGACCACACGTCCCAGCAGCTCTCCCACCCCCGCAGAGGCAGAGTGCCCGGGAAGAACTAGGGACGTGGGGCCGGGAAGAGGGGCCGGGAAGAGGGGCCGGCCACGGTTCCGCGCCAGGTGGAGCGGGTCCGGGCGGGCGGATCCCTGGTCAACGGACCGGTTCTCCCGTCGGGAGTCGGGCCTGTGCCCCTGCTGGGAGGCCAAGAGCCTTGCTTTGCCTGCAACGCCCCCACCCTGCCACAAGGCGGCAGACTTGGACCCAGCCGCTTCAACCCTCCAGTCTCTGCTGAACCACCCAAAAATGGAGTGTGACCGCTGCGACCTCAGTCCCCCAGAGCTCCAACCCCCACCTCTGTGAGGGAATCGGCGGCCTCCTGTCCTTGGCGTCCGCAAGAGGCATTCACCTGCGGTGAACCTGGGCCTCGGGCGAGCAGGGCCAGGCCCCATGGTAGGAGCCCGGGGAGGCAATGGCAGCCTCTGCGGCCAGGCCTCGGGCTCTCCCCGGGGCTCTCTCGGGGCACGGGCACCGTCTCTCGCCTTGAGAGTGCCCACGCCGTCCCTTGAGCCCCGCGAGACACCTGCTTCCCGTGATGAGAGGCCCGCTGCCTCCGTGGAGCTTGGAACTCTGGGGCCGGGCTGCGGGTCACTGGGCTAAGTGGCTGGAAAGGCGCAGACCCCTCCGTCCCGACCGCCCCACTGCGAAGGACAGGGGGCAGGCCCCCAGGAGATGGCTTTGGTCGAGCCGCGGCTGGCCGGTTTCGGGCCAAGACGCGGGACCCGGCAGGCTCAGGGCAGGCAGCCCCACCAGAAGCCTCCCTCGGGGCAACGGGCCCCACCCTGGACATATCAGGCCTGCTCCACAGGGTCCCTGGGGTCGTGTCCGTGGAACTGGAAGCTCTCCCCGCCACCCGGAGGTCCGTTCCTTTTCCCGTGGACCACACTTGCCAGCCCGTCTCCCACCCCGGCACAGGCAGAGTGCCAGGGAACAACTAGGGACCTGGGGACGGGAAGAGGGGGCCGGCCACGGTTCCGCGCCAGGTGGGGCGGGCCCGGGCGGGCGGGACCCACGCCCAGGGACCCGGTCTCCCGGGGGGTCTCGGGCCTGAGACCTGCCTGCGGGGCTAAGAGTCTTTCTTGGCTCCAACGGGCCCACCCGGCCCCGAGGCGGCAAACTTGCACCGAGACGCTTCTACTCTCTAAAGTCTGGGCTCAACTTCGCCAGAAGGGGCTGTGTCCGCTGCGACCCGGGTCCCACAGAGCTCGAACCCCCCTCCCCGTGAAGGCATCCGCGGCCCGTGGTCCTTGGTGTCCGCAAAAGGCATTCACCTGCGGAGAACCTGGGCCCAGGTGAGCGGGACCAGGCCCCACGGCAGGAGCCTGGGGAGGCCACTGGAGCCACGGGGGCCAGGGCTGGGCATTTTCCCGGGTGCTCTCTCGGGTCCCAGGCGCCCTCTCTCGCCCGGGGAGTGCCCACGCCGTCCCCTGACCCCCGCAGGACGCCTGCATCCCGCCATAAGCGGCCCACCTCCTCCATGGAGCTCGGACACATGGGGCCGGGGTGCGAGCAACTGGCCTACGTGGCGGCAAACCCGCAGACCCCTCCGTCCCGTCCCCACCACCGCGAAATCCCCCTGTTCTTCCATCCGTAAAGGGGTCCCCCTTTACGGATGGAAGAACAGGGGGGAGGCCCCCAGGAGATGGCTTTTGTCCGAGCAGCGGCTGGGTGGTTTCGGGCCAGGAGGCGGGGCCGCGCAGGCGCAAGCAGGCCCCCCCACCCCACGAGCATCCCTCCCGGGCAACGGGCCCCCCCCCCCCCTCCCCTTGAGATATCAGGCCAGGTTCACAGGGTCCCCGGGCTGCTGTCAGAGTTAAGGGAAGCCCTCCCTGCCACCCACAGGACCAAGCGTTTTCCCCCGTGGACCACACGTCCCAGCAGCTCTCCCACCCCCGCAGAGGCAGAGTGCCCGGGAAGAACTAGGGACGTGGGGCCGGGAAGAGGGGCCGGGAAGAGGGGCCGGCCACGGTTCCGCGCCAGGTGGAGCGGGTCCGGGCGGGCGGATCCCTGGTCAACGGACCGGTTCTCCCGTCGGGAGTCGGGCCTGTGCCCCTGCTGGGAGGCCAAGAGCCTTGCTTCGCCTGCAACGCCCCCACCCTGCCACAAGGCGGCAGACTTGGACCCAGCCGCTTCAACCCTCCAGTCTCTGCTGAACCACCCAAAAATGGAGTGTGACCGCTGCGACCTCAGTCCCCCAGAGCTCCAACCCCCACCTCTGTGAGGGAATCGGCGGCCTCCTGTCCTTGGCGTCCGCAAGAGGCATTCACCTGCGGTGAACCTGGGCCTCGGGCGAGAGGGCCAGGCCCCATGGTAGGAGCCCGGGGAGGCAATGGCAGCCTCTGCGGCCAGGCCTCGGGCTCTCCCCGGGGCTCTCTCGGGGCACGGGCACCGTCTCTCGCCTTGAGAGTGCCCACGCCGTCCCTTGAGCCCCGCGAGACACCTGCTTCCCGTGATGAGAGGCCCGCTGCCTCCGTGGAGCTTGGAACTCTGGGGCCGGGCTGCGGGTCACTGGGCTAAGTGGCTGGAAAGGCGCAGACCCCTCCGTCCCGACCGCCCCACTGCGAAGGACAGGGGGCAGGCCCCCAGGAGATGGCTTTGGTCGAGCCGCGGCTGGCCGGTTTCGGGCCAAGACGCGGGACCCGGCAGGCTCAGGGCAGGCAGCCCCACCAGAAGCCTCCCTCGGGGCAACGGGCCCCACCCTGGACATATCAGGCCTGCTCCACAGGGTCCCTGGGGTCGTGTCCGTGGAACTGGAAGCTCTCCCCGCCACCCGGAGGTCCGTTCCTTTTCCCGTGGACCACACTTGCCAGCCCGTCTCCCACCCCGGCACAGGCAGAGTGCCAGGGAACAACTAGGGACCTGGGGACGGGAAGAGGGGGCCGGCCACGGTTCCGCGCCAGGTGGGGCGGGCCCGGGCGGGCGGGACCCACGCCCAGGGACCCGGTCTCCCGGGGGGTCTCGGGCCTGAGACCTGCCTGCGGGGCTAAGAGTCTTTCTTGGCTCCAACGGGCCCACCCGGCCCCGAGGCGGCAAACTTGCACCGAGACGCTTCTACTCTCTAAAGTCTGGGCTCAACTTCGCCAGAAGGGACTGTGTCCGCTGCGACCTGGGTCCCACAGAGCTCGAACCCCCCTCCCCGTGAAGGCATCCGCGGCCCGTGGTCCTTGGTGTCCGCAAAAGGCATTCACCTGCGGAGAACCTGGGCCCAGGTGAGCGGGACCAGGCCCCACGGCAGGAGCCTGGGGAGGCCACTGGAGCCACGGGGGCCAGGGCTGGGCATTTTCCCGGGTGCTCTCTCGGGTCCCAGGCGCCCTCTCTCGCCCGGGGAGTGCCCACGCCGTCCCCTGACCCCCGCAGGACGCCTGCATCCCGCCATAAGCGGCCCACCTCCTCCATGGAGCTCGGACACATGGGGCCGGGGTGCGAGCAACTGGCCTACGTGGCGGCAAACCCGCAGACCCCTCCGTCCCGTCCCCACCACCGCGAAGATCCCCCTGTTCTTCCATCCGTAAAGGGGTCCCCCTTTACGGATGGAAGAACAGGGGGGAGGCCCCCAGGAGATGGCTTTTGTCCGAGCAGCGGCTGGGTGGTTTCGGGCCAGGAGGCGGGGCCGCGCAGGCGCAAGCAGGCCCCCCCACCCCACGAGCATCCCTCCCGGGCAACGGGCCCCCCCCCCCCTCCCCTTGAGATATCAGGCCAGGTTCACAGGGTCCCCGGGCTGCTGTCAGAGTTAAGGGAAGCCCTCCCTGCCACCCACAGGACCAAGCGTTTTCCCCCGTGGACCACACGTCCCAGCAGCTCTCCCACCCCCGCAGAGGCAGAGTGCCCGGGAAGAACTAGGGACGTGGGGCCGGGAAGAGGGGCCGGGAAGAGGGGCCGGCCACGGTTCCGCGCCAGGTGGAGCGGGTCCGGGCGGGCGGGTCCCTGGTCAACGGACCGGTTCTCCCGTCGGGAGTCGGGCCTGTGCCCCTGCTGGGAGGCCAAGAGCCTTGCTTCGCCTGCAACGCCCCCACCCTGCCACAAGGCGGCAGACTTGGACCCAGCCGCTTCAACCCTCCAGTCTCTGCTGAACCACCCAAAAATGGAGTGTGACCGCTGCGACCTCAGTCCCCCAGAGCTCCAACCCCCACCTCTGTGAGGGAATCGGCGGCCTCCTGTCCTTGGCGTCCGCAAGAGGCATTCACCTGCGGTGAACCTGGGCCTCGGGCGAGCAGGGCCAGGCCCCATGGTAGGAGCCCGGGGAGGCAATGGCAGCCTCTGCGGCCAGGCCTCGGGCTCTCCCCGGGGCTCTCTCGGGGCACGGGCACCGTCTCTCGCCTTGAGAGTGCCCACGCCGTCCCTTGAGCCCCGCGAGACACCTGCTTCCCGTGATGAGAGGCCCGCTGCCTCCGTGGAGCTTGGAACTCTGGGGCCGGGCTGCGGGTCACTGGGCTAAGTGGCTGGAAAGGCGCAGACCCCTCCGTCCCGACCGCCCCACTGCGAAGGACAGGGGGCAGGCCCCCAGGAGATGGCTTTGGTCGAGCCGCGGCTGGCCGGTTTCGGGCCAAGACGCGGGACCCGGCAGGCTCAGGGCAGGCAGCCCCACCAGAAGCCTCCCTCGGGGCAACGGGCCCCACCCTGGACATATCAGGCCTGCTCCACAGGGTCCCTGGGGTCGTGTCCGTGGAACTGGAAGCTCTCCCCGCCACCCGGAGGTCCGTTCCTTTTCCCGTGGACCACACTTGCCAGCCCGTCTCCCACCCCGGCACAGGCAGAGTGCCAGGGAACAACTAGGGACCTGGGGACGGGAAGAGGGGGCCGGCCACGGTTCCGCGCCAGGTGGGGCGGGCCCGGGCGGGCGGGACCCACGCCCAGGGACCCGGTCTCCCGGGGGGTCTCGGGCCTGAGACCTGCCTGCGGGGCTAAGAGTCTTTCTTGGCTCCAACGGGCCCACCCGGCCCCGAGGCGGCAAACTTGCACCGAGACGCTTCTACTCTCTAAAGTCTGGGCTCAACTTCGCCAGAAGGGACTGTGTCCGCTGCGACCTGGGTCCCACAGAGCTCGAACCCCCCTCCCCGTGAAGGCATCCGCGGCCCGTGGTCCTTGGTGTCCGCAAAAGGCATTCACCTGCGGAGAACCTGGGCCCAGGTGAGCGGGACCAGGCCCCACGGCAGGAGCCTGGGGAGGCCACTGGAGCCATGGGGGCCAGGGCTGGGCATTTTCCCGGGTGCTCTCTCGGGTCCCAGGCGCCCTCTCTCGCCCGGGGAGTGCCCACGCCGTCCCCTGACCCCCGCAGGACGCCTGCATCCCGCCATAAGCGGCCCACCTCCTCCATGGAGCTCGGACACATGGGGCCGGGGTGCGAGCAACTGGCCTACGTGGCGGCAAACCCGCAGACCCCTCCGTCCCGTCCCCACCACCGCGAAGATCCCCCTGTTCTTCCATCCGTAAAGGGGTCCCCCTTTACGGATGGAAGAACAGGGGGGAGGCCCCCAGGAGATGGCTTTTGTCCGAGCAGCGGCTGAGTGGTTTCGGGCCAGGAGGCGGGGCCGCGCAGGCGCAAGCAGGCCCCCCCACCCCACGAGCATCCCTCCGGGGCAACGGGCCCCCCCCCCTCCCCTTGAGATATCAGGCCAGGTTCACAGGGTCCCCGGGCTGCTGTCAGAGTTAAGGGAAGCCCTCCCTGCCACCCACAGGACCAAGCGTTTTCCCCCGTGGACCACACGTCCCAGCAGCTCTCCCACCCCCGCAGAGGCAGAGTGCCCGGGAAGAACTAGGGACGTGGGGCCGGGAAGAGGGGCCGGGAAGAGGGGCCGGCCACGGTTCCGCGCCAGGTGGAGCGGGTCCGGGCGGGCGGATCCCTGGTCAACGGACCGGTTCTCCCGTCGGGAGTCGGGCCTGTGCCCCTGCTGGGAGGCCAAGAGCCTTGCTTCGCCTGCAACGCCCCCACCCTGCCACAAGGCGGCAGACTTGGACCCAGCCGCTTCAACCCTCCAGTCTCTGCTGAACCACCCAAAAATGGAGTGTGACCGCTGCGACCTCAGTCCCCCAGAGCTCCAACCCCCACCTCTGTGAGGGAATCGGCGGCCTCCTGTCCTTGGCGTCCGCAAGAGGCATTCACCTGCGGTGAACCTGGGCCTCGGGCGAGCAGGGCCAGGCCCCATGGTAGGAGCCCGGGGAGGCAATGGCAGCCTCTGCGGCCAGGCCTCGGGCTCTCCCCGGGGCTCTCTCGGGGCACGGGCACCGTCTCTCGCCTTGAGAGTGCCCACGCCGCCCTTGAGCCCCGCGAGACACCTGCTTCCCGTGATGAGAGGCCCGCTGCCTCCGTGGAGCTTGGAACTCTGGGGCCGGGCTGCGGGTCACTGGGCTAAGTGGCTGGAAAGGCGCAGACCCCTCCGTCCCGACCGCCCCACTGCGAAGGACAGGGGGCAGGCCCCCAGGAGATGGCTTTGGTCGAGCCGCGGCTGGCCGGTTTCGGGCCAAGACGCGGGACCCGGCAGGCTCAGGGCAGGCAGCCCCACCAGAAGCCTCCCTCGGGGCAACGGGCCCCACCCTGGACATATCAGGCCTGCTCCACAGGGTCCCTGGGGTCGTGTCCGTGGAACTGGAAGCTCTCCCCGCCACCCGGAGGTCCGTTCCTTTTCCCGTGGACCACACTTGCCAGCCCGTCTCCCACCCCGGCACAGGCAGAGTGCCAGGGAACAACTAGGGACCTGGGGACGGGAAGAGGGGGCCGGCCACGGTTCCGCGCCAGGTGGGGCGGGCCCGGGCGGGCGGGACCCACGCCCAGGGACCCGGTCTCCCGGGGGGTCTCGGGCCTGAGACCTGCCTGCGGGGCTAAGAGTCTTTCTTGGCTCCAACGGGCCCACCCGGCCCCGAGGCGGCAAACTTGCACCGAGACGCTTCTACTCTCTAAAGTCTGGGCTCAACTTCGCCAGAAGGGACTGTGTCCGCTGCGACCTGGGTCCCACAGAGCTCGAACCCCCCTCCCCGTGAAGGCATCCGCGGCCCGTGGTCCTTGGTGTCCGCAAAAGGCATTCACCTGCGGAGAACCTGGGCCCAGGTGAGCGGGACCAGGCCCCACGGCAGGAGCCTGGGGAGGCCACTGGAGCCACGGGGGCCAGGGCTGGGCATTTTCCCGGGTGCTCTCTCGGGTCCCAGGCGCCCTCTCTCGCCCGGGGAGTGCCCACGCCGTCCCCTGACCCCCGCAGGACGCCTGCATCCCGCCATAAGCGGCCCACCTCCTCCATGGAGCTCGGACACATGGGGCCGGGGTGCGAGCAACTGGCCTACGTGGCGGCAAACCCGCAGACCCCTCCGTCCCGTCCCCACCACCGCGAAGATCCCCCTGTTCTTCCATCCGTAAAGGGGTCCCCCTTTACGGATGGAAGAACAGGGGGGAGGCCCCCAGGAGATGGCTTTTGTCCGAGCAGCGGCTGAGTGGTTTCGGGCCAGGAGGCGGGGCCGCGCAGGCGCAAGCAGGCACCCCCACCCCACGAGCATCCCTCCCGGGCAACGGGCCCCCCCCCCCTCCCCTTGAGATATCAGGCCAGGTTCACAGGGTCCCCGGGCTGCTGTCAGAGTTAAGGGAAGCCCTCCCTGCCACCCACAGGACCAAGCGTTTTCCCCCGTGGACCACACGTCCCAGCAGCTCTCCCACCCCCGCAGAGGCAGAGTGCCCGGGAAGAACTAGGGACGTGGGGCCGGGAAGAGGGGCCGGGAAGAGGGGCCGGCCACGGTTCCGCGCCAGGTGGAGCGGGTCCGGGCGGGCGGGTCCCTGGTCAACGGACCGGTTCTCCCGTCGGGAGTCGGGCCTGTGCCCCTGCTGGGAGCACAAGAGCCTTGCTTCGCCTGCAACGCCCCCACCCTGCCACAAGGCGGCAGACTTGGACCCAGCCGCTTCAACCCTCCAGTCTCTGCTGAACCACCCAAAAATGGAGTGTGACCGCTGCGACCTCAGTCCCCCAGAGCTCCAACCCCCACCTCTGTGAGGGAATCGGCGGCCTCCTGTCCTTGGCGTCCGCAAGAGGCATTCACCTGCGGTGAACCTGGGCCTCGGGCGAGCAGGGCCAGGCCCCATGGTAGGAGCCCGGGGAGGCAATGGCAGCCTCTGCGGCCAGGCCTCGGGCTCTCCCCGGGGCTCTCTCGGGGCACGGGCACCGTCTCTCGCCTTGAGAGTGCCCACGCCGCCCTTGAGCCCCGCGAGACACCTGCTTCCCGTGATGAGAGGCCCGCTGCCTCCGTGGAGCTTGGAACTCTGGGGCCGGGCTGCGGGTCACTGGGCTAAGTGGCTGGAAAGGCGCAGACCCCTCCGTCCCGACCGCCCCACTGCGAAGGACAGGGGGCAGGCCCCCAGGAGATGGCTTTGGTCGAGCCGCGGCTGGCCGGTTTCGGGCCAAGACGCGGGACCCGGCAGGCTCAGGGCAGGCAGCCCCACCAGAAGCCTCCCTCGGGGCAACGGGCCCCACCCTGGACATATCAGGCCTGCTCCACAGGGTCCCTGGGGTCGTGTCCGTGGAACTGGAAGCTCTCCCCGCCACCCGGAGGTCCGTTCCTTTTCCCGTGGACCACACTTGCCAGCCCGTCTCCCACCCCGGCACAGGCAGAGTGCCAGGGAACAACTAGGGACCTGGGGACGGGAAGAGGGGGCCGGCCACGGTTCCGCGCCAGGTGGGGCGGGCCCGGGCGGGCGGGACCCACGCCCAGGGACCCGGTCTCCCGGGGGGTCTCGGGCCTGAGACCTGCCTGCGGGGCTAAGAGTCTTTCTTGGCTCC